>NW_025893907.1:0-58827 GCF_002878395.1 Capsicum annuum | reverse complement strand
TAAAGGATTTTCTCAAAAGCAAAATATTGATTATTTTGATACATTTGTACCAATAACAAGAATTGCTTCTATTCGAATATTAATCGCCTTAGCATCAATTCATAAGTTGTTTATCCATCAAATAGATGTAAAAACGAATTTCTTAAATGGGGATTTAGAAGAAGAAATTTATATGGTTCAACCTGAAGGATGTGTAATATTTGGACAAGAAAACAAAGTTTGTATATTAATTAAATCTCTTTATGGCCTTAAACAAGCTCCTAAATAGTGGCATGAGAAATTTGATCAAGTCTTAATAAAAGATGATTTTTTTTTCTGTTGAGGTGGATAAATGTGTTTATACAAAAGTGGTAGACAGTGATTATGTGATAATTTTCTTATATGTTGATGACATGCTTATATTTGGTACATGTTTAAATATTGTGGAACATACCGAATTATTTTTATCTACTAACTTTGATATGAAAGTTCTGGGTGAAGTGAATATGATATTGGAAAATAAAGTTATAAGGAGTGAAGATGGTATAATGTTGTCACAAGAACATTATGCTGAAAGAATTCTTAAGAAGTTTAAATATTGGGAGATAACTCCTGTAGCCACTCCTTATGATGCTAATTCTAAATTTAAAAAGAATAATGGTGATCCAGTTTCTCAGTCTAAGTATGCACAGATTATTGAGAGTCTAATGCATTTAATGAATTTTACTAGGCTTGATATAACCTATGATGTGTGTAGACTGAGTAGATATATTCATAATCCAAATAATGAGCATTGGTTTGCATTAATGCAATTGAAGAAATATTTGAAAGGAACCGTGAATTATGATATCTTGTATAGTGGATTTTCTTATATTTTAAAAGTTTATTGTGATGCAAATTGAATCTTTGATTCAGACGAGACAAAATCCACTAGTGGTTATGTGTTCACGCTTGGTGGAGGTGCGGTATCAGGAAAATCAGCTAAGCAGACTATCATTGCTAGATCAACTATGGAATCAGAGTTTGTGGCTCTGGAGTTAGCTGGTACTGAGGCTGAATGGCTAAGAAATTTCTTAGAGAATATCCTTTTTAAAAAGGATAATCTGTTGCGTCATAGCCCTTTGAAAAAGGATGATCTGTTGCCTCATATCCCTTTGAACAAGGATGATCTGTTGCCTGATATCCCTTTGAAAAAGGATGATCTGTTGTCTAATATACCTTTGATAAAGGATGATCTGTTGTCTAAAATACCTTTAAAAAAGGATGATCTGATGCCTCCTGTGTATATACACTGTGATTGTCAAGCCGCAATTGCTATTGCGTAGAATAAATCTTACAATTGTAAGAGTAGACATATGAAATTGAGGCATGATATTGTTAAGCAGCTGCTGAGAGATGGAATAATTTCCATTGATCATGTAAAGTCAGAATTGAATTCGTCCGATTCACTAACTAAACCTGTGGGAAGAAAATTAATTCTTGAAACCTCAAAAGAGATGGGGTAAGGCCAATATGATTGTCAATAGAGATGGTAACCCAACCTATGTGATTGGAGCTCCCATGAAGTAGGTTCATATGGGTAATAATAATTTGATATTGACACTGCGCACTATTGAGAGTGCTTGAACCGCTACTAAAATTGAGGGATGAGTTATTAACTCTTAATGAATTCATAGTCCTTACGGATGGTGTATTTAAAGCAGTGTACACTTGATGAATTCACCTATATGTGAAGTGGAATGAGGCCGTTCCTATGAGACTTTTGACCTTAGACTCTAGAGCTCACATGAATACCAGGCACGCGCATGGCCTATTGGCGCAAAACCGCATTGAACAACAAAATTACGATCAAAATGTGATTGATAAAGTCTCTGGCTTACAACAAGAGTTGTTCGGTTCATAGAAATATTATATTTCACCGGTAATTCTATAAGTTAAATTTTATTGGTCTAATTTTGGTTCATAGTCCAAAAGACACCAAACCTACTGCATTTTGTCCATACAAATCCAACAAGTTAAAATATTTTTTTAATAAATTATTTTGAAATAATGTGGGGATTGTAGGAAAAATAATTTATTGTGTATTTGAAAAAAGAAGAGAAGGAAAAAGAAAAAGGAAAAAGAGCCACACTATTTTACTTGCAGGGAAAGGAAAGAAAAAAAGAAGAAAAAAAGATGGTCTGCCGCCTCAATGAAGTGCTATAAATAGTATTTCTTAATTTTGCAAAATGTTGAACAAGAATATTTACTGCCAACCACATATAACTTCCTTTCCTCCTTTTCCTTTTTCTTGGTTCTTATTTAATATCACTTTATTATTATTTCTGCTTTATTATTTTAGCTTGTTGGTATTTGTATTATTGATTTTGTTGATTCCTGTATCCACTATTTAATTAGGGAAGACTTATTTAACTCTGAATATCCTCTAATTAATTAGGGAAGTGCTTATTTAATCTTGGGGAAACATTTCGTACTGCTGAAATAGTTTCTTAGGACAGTGCCTAACACGATTCAAGTATAATTAATATATTAATTGGTTAGGCAACAGTTAGATTACTGTTATAGTTGCCATATTGATTACAGTATTATCACTAAGGTAGCAATAATATTATACACTGTTATTTTATTGTATTTTTAATATTATTAATATAATATTTTATCAACGGTTAAATAATATTGTTATTATTATTTTTCCGTTGTTTCCCAACAAAACTCAATGCTAAACACCATATATAAAAAATAAAATCTGCTGAAGGATAAAAATATCTTTGATAAGATAAAAAATGACTCTTAAAAGTTTGGAGAACCACAAGATAAACATGAAAAAAAAATAGTCCGGTGAGCTAAAACTCCTGCGATGCACTTAAGATGAATATCAATAACAATAAAAGAATTGTTGGTTCCAATTTGACGTTGATGTTTCAAATTGTGACCATTTCTTTGTCTTTTTTTTTAAAGGCAAAATATATAGACAGGGTCCTAAATTTTTTGACTTTTTGTGTATTAGCACTTCAATTAGCCCATGTACCTATTAAACTCTTTATTTATTCACAAATGGTTTCAATTAAGCATAATTGCTGACATGGCATGACATGTTCAATACACTCTCCACTTGGAGAGTGAGAAACCATAATTAATTCAAAAGAAAAAAGACAACCAATAATAAAAACACACACAGAAGGAATTAAAAAAGAAGAAGAAAAAGATGAGATTGAAGCTGTCATGAGAAAATTGAAGGAAAGGTGTTTTTTAAGTCTTGAATGAAGGATTGGTGACATTGACCAACTTAAAGGGTCAAACATCATTAGGAAACTTGATTAAGTTAATTATGGACTTGATTAATATTTTTAAAACTTTCAAATCTTTTAAAAAATACAAATCAACCCAACCCATACCCTCCTTCAATCCAAATCAATCACTCTCTCCTCTCTCTTGACAGCTTCTCTCAACTCTCTCCCAACCGATAGTTCTGCAAAATTTCTTCCTTCAACCCCAGCGACTTCTACCTCTGGTGATAAATAGTTGGGATTTGAGTATCCCTCTTCAATTCAAATCAACTTGTCTCTCATTCCTCTCTCGACAACTTCTCTCAACTCTCTCCCAACTAACTATTATGCAAATTTCTTATTTTAATAATCGGCGACTTCAACATCCAACTATAAATTGTTGAGCTTCGAATTTCTTTTCGACTTCAACTTTTAATCGATGTGACATCCTTGTTCTCCAGCCACAACAGCTTTGAATTCTTCATCATTCCTTTTCTTCTTTCACAGGTAAAAATTTATGGCCTTTTTAGTTTTGAAGAAAATGAGGAACTTGAGCCAACTTCTCTTATAGTATTGGTTAATAATTTCAATATTTGTTGCATTAATTTGAAATGCGATTTGAATAAAACCCTAATTTCTGGTATTTCTTCTCTTCTCTTTTCGAAGTGAATTATGTTTTTTTGTTGTTTGTTGTATTTTTTTGAAGTTTGTTTTTTATTATTTGTGTTTATAAAAATAAAACAACAATTTGGGTTGATTTGTTCTATTCTTGTTCTTTGTAAAAATGGTAATATTACTATTTTTTTATTGAACAAAATCGTGCTACTATTTTTTATTTTCTCCAACAGATTATCCATCTGGTGCAACATATTAACCATCTGATGCAACAGATTTGTCATATGATGCATCAAATCAACCATGTAATGCACCAGAGAAACCATTAGATTACAATTATGATGCAACAGATTAACTATATGATGCAACAGATTAATGATCTGATGCAACAGATTAACCATATGTTGCAATAGAACAGATTAAGCATTGGATAAAAAATCTGATGCAGCTAATTAACCATCTGATGCAATAGAGAAACCATCAAATTAATGATCCGATGCAACAAATAACTTTTTGTTGAATAAAATCCTATCAAATCTTCAAACAGGAAATGTCCAAGACTTGATTTTTCCAATTGATCATTTATCTGCCGCGATAGACGACCCTATGTTAGAAGAAATCTAAACAATTTTGATCGTTGATAACTGTTCTAACAGATCACTCATGTATTGCAGCAGATGTGTGATCAGTTACTGACCATTCATCTTTCTCCATAGATAAGTGATATGTTTTGTATTATGGCAACAGATTACTCAGTCGTTGCTATAGGTTAGTTAACTATTCTGATAGATCACTTATAGACCATTCATCTTTCTCAACAGATGAGTGATATATTTTGTGTTGTCACAACAGATTACTCAGCCACTGCTACGGGTTATTTAACTGTTCTAACAGATCACTTATATATTGCAACAGATGATGTCACAATAGATGTATGATCTATTGCAAAGACCATTCATCTTTCTCAACAGATGAGTGATATGTTTTGTATTATCGCAACAGATTACTCAGCCGTTGCTACAGATTATTTAACTGTTCCAACAGATCAATCATATGTTGTAATAGATGATGTTGTAACAGATATGTGATCTGCTGCACAGACCATTCATTTTTTGCAACAGATGAGTGATTTGTTTTGTATTGTCGCAGCAGATTACTCATCCGTTGCAACACATTATTTAACTGTTCCAACGGATTACTCATATGTCACAATAATGTGTGATTTGTTGCACAGACCATTCATCTTTCTTAAAAGATGAGTGATATGTTTTGTATTATTGCAATAAATTACTCATCCACTGCAACAGATATACTACCTGGTGCAACAGATTGGTGATCTGTTGCAATTATTATTTTACTGTTTTGCTTGTTTGATTTACTGTTATCCTTTTTTAATGATGCATTAATCAACTATAATATATTTTTTTTATGTTCCTGTTAATTGTAGATAATATGGTTTCTAAAAGAACAGAAACTGAATCAAGTCCAAGTAAAGGAACAAGTGAAGCAGCTAGGCTACATCCACCACTCTATGAGCTTTCTTTACAAGTGTTATCTCACTCGGAAGTAGAATATGATGAACACGGGGAGGAGGAATGTTTCAAAAGAGATGATGCAAATGCTAATAGCCCTTCCACCAAAGAGTTGGTCAAAGCTTTTAACATTGATCATTATCCTATGAGCCACAGATTTAACGGGTGATTTTGTGGTTAAGTCATCCATGAAAAAATCTTTCGACGACTTCAGATAAATACTTCGAGAACAAAAATTAGATGCTTATTTCATGGACATCTGCTTTGGGAAATATCTAGATTTGTCAGAGGACAACAATGCTCTGTTCCAAATGAAAATAGTATATGAACTTCTCAAGCGTAGGTTTATGTGTGAGAACAAAGATAAGATGGATGTGGTATGGATAAATTTTCGTGGAATGCCTGTTTGTTTTGGTTGGAAGGAGTTTGTCATAGTTACCGGACTAAAATGTTATCTTTCTTCTCAAGTTATACCTATTCTACCAAAAAAAAGCACCCCGTACACCTAAAAAAGGCAAAGGCAAGTCATGTGATCGTAATGATGTCACGACCTGAACTAGGGCCTGGTCGTGATGGATATCCGACCCATGAAGGCCCGAATGTCCAAATCTATCTGGTAATCGTGCACAATATTCACATAATAAAAGGAAAATGTGGAATTATAAATCGAATATGGAAACATGGTCATACTCTAAAATTAGTTTAACAATGAAGGAAAACTCCAACAATATCTAAATAACATCTGACTCAGTCTGCAAAATCTCTACTAAATCTCAAAACAATACTATCTGAAGTCTGGGACAAGGCCCCCAGTAGACCAAAACTGTAGAATGATGAATATCTGTAAGACATTAGGCCTTCTGGAATATAGAAGGCTCACCACTACACAATCTCTTCTGCTGTCTGAATTATCTACTACTTTTCTTGACCCCTAGACTGTGCCTCAGAACCTGAGACGTTGGAGGGGGATGGGGGGTCAATACAGATGTACTGGTACGCAGAGCTAATCCAAAATAGTCATTTATAATCAACATATATGAGAGCAATTTAAAACAGTTCATAAATATATCATATAGTAAGAAATCACATGGACATTTTAAAGACTTTGAAATATTTTTTGAAATCGTGACTCACTCTTTGTCTTACTTTTTAGCTAGATGGTACACCCTACAATCTGTAATTCCACGGGCTATATGGAATCCTCCCTTGACTCGGCGGCCAAGGATTGGAGTATCTATAAGGGGGACACGCAAGATCACATAGCA
The DNA here is from genome assembly GCF_002878395.1 of Capsicum annuum. NCBI lineage: Eukaryota > Viridiplantae > Streptophyta > Magnoliopsida > Solanales > Solanaceae > Capsicum > Capsicum annuum. The sequence goes on along the minus strand of NW_025893907.1, from coordinate 52,170 downwards.
GGGTGCCAAAATCCCTAATTAAGTCAACATGTCATGGTAATGGACAAGATCACAAAGCAGGGCACCCAACCATAGTCCCAATTTGGGACGACATGAATCAAGGTACACAAGATCACAAAGCATGGCACCATAATCCCGTGTCGGCAAATCACGGTTTCTAGCATAGAGTCTTTCAACTCGTACTTTCTTCGGGTAACCATCTAACTCTATTAAATCAAACTCTAACTCTGTCATGGCATATATTTATATGGTATCGTCACACTATTGACTTTCAAGTCACAGTACCACATCAATTATCCAACTTTTCATGCCATTTACAACATGCACATATATAAAACTTTCACACATACCAAACACATGCACCATGGTTCTCAACATGTAATAGTTTTAAGAAACTTTATCGTTTATGAGTAATATCATGTCAATTGCAAAAATTCATGCTCTCGATGGTTTAACACAAGTATAGTATAGGGTATAAAATATTATCATGGGGGATTTAAAGAATTCACAATTCATATACATCGCACCTTTTTAAAATTCAGATCACATGTTCACAGTTCAACAATTGAAATATATGCAAGCCAATAACTCCATGATATTTCAATATTTCTTTTAAAACCATATCACAAAACATGTTATTGATATTAAAACAAAACCCTACTTGTAAAAACATATGTATACGTATAGATAGTAAGGTCTTGTGTAAATTCTTTTCAAAAATCATGCCCAAGAAATTTGGGACAACCCCAAGTACCTCTATTTCAGAAAGTAAATGGATGATTCTTGGAGCCTACGATACGAGGAGTCCAAATCTCTAATTATCTTCTAAAACCCACAGTTAAATCTTGAGCTATGAGGATTTTTAGTCTGAAACCCTAATGGAGTTTCTTGAGAGATTTTGATGAAAATAAACTTACTTTGGTGTTCTTGGGATTAAACCCTGTGTTAGAGATGATAAGGGGTTAGAGAAGTACCATTTTTACCCTTAATGAGACGGAGTAAAAATATAACTAGTGCCCGATGTTATGGACCCCCGCGACGCGCCACAATCGCAGTGGCTCACTGGAAATTGCCAATTGGGAAATTATCTCACTCCGCGGTGTACCACGATCATGGAGTCTTACTGGAAATTGACGAATGCAAAATTGGGATCCTCTGCGACATGATAAACACCTGAATGATGATGTTTTACGACTAGCATATAAAATTGTCATAACTTCCTCATCGTGTGTCCGTTTTGGATGAATCTTATATCAACGGAAAGCTTATTCAGTCACCTACGTAATGAAATGTTAAAATTTAAAGAATTACATAGGGATTTGAGTATAATTCACTCTAGAATCCCATGATTGATACTTTTAGGGACAAATTTTAGCTTGGAAACTTTTGGGGCATTATGATATCCCCCCCTTGGGAACATTCATCCCCGAATGTTGACGCGGAACACAAAAAAACATGACTTCAAGCATACTAAGGCATAAAAAGAATAAGGCAAGGATTGTACTTCCATTTTGTCATCCACCGGGTCAAAAAGGTTTGGGTACCTAGCTCTCATGTCAACTTCGGATTCCCAAGTTGCTTCTTCAATTTTCTGGTTTCTCCACAACACTTTAACTAAGACAATGTCTTTGTTTCTCAATTTTCTAACTTGGTGATCCAAAATTTCTACAGGCTCTTCTTCATAGGATAAAGAGTCTGTCACTTTGATTTCTTCGACAGGAAACACTAAAGAATGGTCTCCAATACACTTTTTCAACATAGATATATGAAATACTGGATGAACGAAACCCAAATTGGCAGGCAATTCTAACTCATATGCGACTGCACCTACCTTTCTCAAAATCTGATATGGTCCTATGTATCGAGGACTTAGCTTACCTTTCCTTCTGAACCGCATGGCTTCCTTTATAGGAGAAACCTTGAGAAACACCTAATCTCCAACCTCAAACTCTAAACCTCTTCTCCTAACATCGGCATAGGACTTCTGACGACTTTGGGTTCTCTCAAGTCATTCTCTAATAATGACTTTTACATTCTCCATTACCTGATGAACAAAATCAGGTCCAAACATCTGCATCTCACCCACTTCATACCACCCTATTGGTGACCTACATCTTCTTCAGGCAATGAAGGATATGAAACACAGATATTTGGGCCTAATATTGTTCATAGGCAATAGAGGATGTGAAGTTATCCTATTGGTGACCTACATATTCTTCCATACAATGCCTCAAATGGTGCCATCTTAATACTGGAATGGAAACTGTTATTATACACAAACTCTATTATGGGAAAGTGCTCCACCCAAATTCCTTTAAAATCAATCACACAGGCCCTCAACATGTCCTCAAGCATCTGAATGGTGCGCTCAGCCTGCCCATCAGTTTGAGGGTGGAAAGCAGTGCTTAGGTTCACTTGGGTACCTAAGCCTCTCTGAAAAGATCTCCAAAACTGAGAAGAAAACTGTGTACCTCAATCGGATATGATGGACACAGGTGCCCCATGCAAACAAACTATTTTGGCAATGAACAGCTTGGTATAATCCTCTCCCGAGTAGTTAGTCCTGACAGGTAGAATATGGGCTGACTTGGTCAGCCTATCTATAGTTACCCAAATGGAATCATACTAGTTTTGGGACCTCGAAAGCCCTATAATGAAGTCCATATTAATCATCTCCCACTTTCACAAGGGTAAAGCTATCTCTTGGGAAGAACCACCTGGCCTCAAATGCTCTACTTTAACTTGTTGGCAATTTAAACAGTTGGAAAAAAAGTCATCCACATCACACTCCATATTATTCCACCAATACGTAGATTTCAGATTATGGTATATCTTAGTAGAGCCTGGGTGAACAACATACCTCGAAGTGTGAGCTTCATCAAGGATTCTCTGCCTCAGACCATCTACATCTGGCACGCACAACCTACCCTGATATATCAAAATGCCATCACCATCAATTCAAATGACATCACCTTCTGCTAACCTACATCACTCTTTATCTGCATCAAGATGGGATCTCCGACCTGCTTTTCTTTAAATTCTGTACAAAGGGATGATTTAGCTATCTCATGCACCACCACCCATCCATCTTCGGAATCTAAGATTCGCACTCCAAGATTTGCAAGTCAATGAACATTCTTCACCCTTTCTCTCTTCCCTTCCTCAACATAAGAGAGGCTACCCATAGATAATATGTTGAGGGCATCAACTACCATATTTGCCTTACCCAGATGATAGTGCAGGCTCATGTCATTGTCTTTAAAAGTTCCAACCATCATCTCTGCCTGAGATTCAACTCTTTCTGCGAGAAAACATACTGTAAACTCTTGTGGTCAGTAAATATATCAACATACACCCCATACAAATAGTGCTGCCAGATCTTAAGTACAAAAACCACAGCTGCTAATTCCAAGTCATGAGTAGGGTAGTTCCACTCATGCACCTTCAACTGCCTAGATGCATAAGCCATTACCTTACTATGCTGTATAAGAACACACCCAAGTCCCACTCGGGACATATCACAGTATATAACAAAACCTTCTGTACCCTTCAGAAGAGTCAAAACAGGAGCAGTAGTCAACTTGTCTTTCAGCTTCTCAAAACTACTCTCACAAGAGTCAGACCAAAAAAACTTTACCTTTTTCTGAGTCAACTTAGTAAGTGGTGCAGCTATGGAAGAAAAACTCTCTACGAATCTTCTGTAATAACCCACTAAACCCAAAAAACTCTGAATGTTGATTGGAGTCGTAGGTCTGGACCATTTCATCACTGCCTCAACCTTTTGGGGATCAACTCGAATCCCCTCACTAGACACAATATGCCCCAAGAAAGCAATAGCATTCAACCAGAATTCACACTTGGAGAATTTCAATACAACTTATGATCTTTGAGAGTCTAAATAATAATCCTGAGTTGATTGTCATGGTCCTCCTCACTTTTGGAGTAGATCAAGATGTCATCGATAACAACTATGACAAACAGGTCTAGGAACTGATGAAAAACCCTATTCATTAGGTCCATGAAAGCTACAGAAGCATTAGTCAACCTGAAGAACATGACCAAGAATTCATAATGACCATATCTGGTTCGAAAAGTTGTTTTAGGAATATCTAACTCCCTAAATTTCAACTGGTGATAGCCCTAACGAAGGTCTATTTTACAAAAAACGCTTAGCACCCTGAAGCTGATAAAAAAGGTCATCGATTCTAGGAAGAGGATAGTTATTTTTCACTGTGAACTTATTCAACTGGTGGTAATCTATGTATATACGCAGGGAACCATTTTTCTTCCGTACGAAGAGTACATATGCACCCCAATAAGAAACACTAGGTCTGATAGAACCTTTATCTAGGAGATCTGCTAGCTGTTCTTTCAACTCTTTTAACTCTGTAGGAGCCATTCTATATGGCAGAATAGAAATAGGATGGGTATCTGGCAATACATCAATGCCAAAATCTATCTCCTATTCAGGTAGAATTCCTAGGAGATCATCTGGAAAAACTTTTGGGAATTCATTCACTATAGGAACAGACTGAAGAAGAAGACTTTTGGTGTTAGAATCTTTAATCCAAATAAGATGATACAAGCAACCTTTGGAAATGAGTTTACGAGCCTTGAGATAAGATACGAAGTGCCCCCTAGGTGCTAAAGAGTGCCCTTCCCACTCTATTGCTGGCTCATTCAAAAAAGAAAAGGTAACCTTCTGGGTTCTACTGTCTAGTGTAGAATAACACGAATGGAGCCTGTCCATCCCTAGAATAGCATTAAAATTAACCATATCAAGCTCTATGAGATCTACCACAGTATCTTGGCTAAGAATAGACACTACATAATTTTTTATATATCCTCCTAGCCACAACAGAATCACCCACTAGAGTGGAAATAGAGAAAGGATTGGTAATGACTTCAGGCTCAAACCCAAAACTAACAGCCACATATGGGGTCACATAAGATAATGTAGAACCGGGATCAAGCAACACATATACATCATGAGAAAATATTTGTAACATATCGGTGACCACATCTGGAGAGGCCTTTGCCTCCTGGAAGTTGGTCAAAGCATTTAGCCGGTTGCGACCGCTCCCGGCCGTCGAATTGGCTCCCTTCCGAGGTGTTGGTGCAGAGGAATTTGCCTGTGACTTGGCTTCCCCAACATTACCTCCTATATCAAGGCAATCTCTCTGAAGGTATCCCACCTAATAGCAAGAATAGAAATTTCTCCTCTCAAAGTAAAACTTTTCAGGACGATTTTTCCCGCAGGTGTTACAATGGGGAAAAGATCTGGCGGGCTGCACCACACTTCCCTGCGACTGAGTATCCTGAGCTCTGGGTCCCTTAATAGTCTAAAAACTCTAAGATCGCCTATCAACTGGGGTCTGGGCGCTGGGGCGCTAGCTGCAGACTGCGCCTTGCCCCAAAACTTCTTCTTTTGCCATTTACCGCCCTAGTTACTGCTTTGTGGCTGGTTGTGGTTCTGATCTGCTATTTTAGCTCTCTTTGCCTACCTGTCTTTCTCTCTAGATTCAAAAATTTTCTTTTTCTTCTCTTTTTGCATGTGGACTGATAGTCTATCAAAGTCCACCTCCCTGTTTAGCATCACCCTTTGGCATTCAAGTGCTAGATCATCTGAAAGGCTGGATGCAAATTTCCTCATCTGGGCCCTCATATTTCTTGTCATTTTTGGTGCATAACGAGCCAGTTGATTAAACTTCAGAGTGTACTTTTGGACACTCATCTTCCCTTATTTAAGATTCATGAATTCTTCTACTTTGGCTTCCCTTAACTCTAGAGGAAAGAATCGGTCAAGAAAAGCTCCCACAAACTCGTCCCAAATTGTGGGATCAGCACTCTCCCCCTTTGCATCCTCCCACTCATTGTATCATTGGTTCGCTACATCCTTAAGTTGGTACGCTGCTAACTCAACCCCTTCTACCTGATCCACATGCATAACTCTGAAAATCTTCTCCATTTCATCTATTGAACTCCTGGGGGTCCTCTTCTACTTTAGTGCCAAAAAATTTAGACGGGTTCATTCTCATGAACTGGCCCACCCTAGTGGCTTCAGAAGTGACAGATGTAGACCCAATATCTTCTGACCTCTGAGTCTGTACTGCTACCAGCTGTGCAAGCATGTGAATGGACTGCCTAAATTCTACATTTGATATATCCCCTTGAGAAGACTGGGGACGATTAACATTTGTCCTCAGAGCTCGAGGAGGACTGGTCGGGACTGGAGGTACTCCCAGAGTAGGAGTAGGTTTTGGGGTGTGGGCTCTGTTACAGGTCCGCATGCCATGAGTGTGGAGGAATTCATCATCCTGAGTATCCTGGTTGCTGGAACGATGAGGAGGCATTACTGTTTTATGAAATACAATAGATCACTGATTATGGGACAGTTCTAATTCAGATTCTAAAGTACGAACTAATCACAAAGAGGGGAAACACTTTCCTAAATACCTAGTAGCTTCCTGCTTATAAGTGTGGTGCGCTACACACCCATAAACAAGATTCTACCCAAAGCGATTTCGTAGACACCCTGGGACCATAAACCGTGCTCTGATACTATGTTTGTCACAACCCGAACTAGGGCCTAGCCGTGACGGACATCCAACCCATGAAGGCCCGGATGTCCAACTCTATCTGGTAATCGTGCACAACATTCATATAATAAAAGGAAAATACAGAATTATAAATCGAATATAGAAACATGGTCATACTCTGAAATTAGTTTAACAATGAAGGAAAACTCCAATAATATCTAAATAACATCTGACTCAGTCTACGAAATCTTGACTAAATCTCAAAACAATACTATCTGAAGTCTGGCACAAGGCCCCCAGTAGACCAAAACTATAGAATGATGAATATCTATAAGACATTAGGCCTTCTGAAATATAGAAGGCTCACTACTGTACAATTTTTTCTGCTGTCTGAATCATTTACTGCTTATCTTGACCCCTAGACTGTGCCTCAGAACCTGAGAGGTTAGAGGGGGAGGGGGGTCAATACAAATGTACTGGTACACAAAGCTAATCCAAAATAGTCATTTATAATCAACATATATGAGAGCAATTTAAAACAGTTCATAAACATATCATATAGTAAGAAATCACATGGGCATTTTAAAGACTTTGAAATATTTCTTTGAAACCATGACTCACTCTTTGCCTTACATTTTAGCTAGATGGTAAACCCTACAGTTTGTAATTCCATGGGCTATATGGAATCCGCCCTTGACTCGGCGGCCAAGCCCCCAATCCAAGTTTACTGCAAGGATTAGAGTATCTATAAGGGGGACACGTAAGATCACACAGCAGGGTGCCAAAATCCCTAATCAAGTCAACATGTTATGGTAGTGCACAAGATCATAAAACAGGGAAACTAACCATAGTCCTAATTTGAGATAACATGAATCAAGGTACACAAGATCACAAAGCATGGTACCATAATCCCGTGTCGGCAAATCACGGTTTCTAGCGTAGAGTCTTTCAACTCGTACTTTCTTCGGGTAACTATCTAACTCTATTAAATCAAACTTCAACTTTATCATGGCATACATTTATATGGCATCGTCACACCATTGACTTGCAAGTCACAGTACCACATCAATTATCCAACTTTTCATGCCATCTACAACATGCACATATGTAAAACTTTCACACACACCAAACATATGCACCATGGTTCTGAACATGTAATAGTTTCAAGAAACTTTATCATTTATGAGTAATATCATGTCAATTGCAAAAACTCATGCTCTTGATGGTTTAACACAAGTATAGTGTAGGGTATAAAATATTATCACGGGGGATTTAAAGAATTCACAATTCATATACATCACACCTTTTCGAAATTCAGATCACATGTTCACAATTCAACAATTGAAATATATGCAAGCCAACAACCCCATAATATTTCAATATTTCTTTCCAAACCATATCACAAAACATGTTATTGATATTAAACAAAACCCCATTTGTAAAAATATATGTATACGTATAGATAGTAAGGTCTTGTATAAATTCTTTTAAAAAATTATGCCCATGAAATTTGGGACAATCCCACGTACCTATATTTCGTAAAGTAAATGGATGATTCTTGGAGCCTACGATGCGAGGATTCCAAATCTCCAATTATCTTCTAAAACCCACGGTTAAATCTTGAGTTACGAGGATTTTTAGTCTGAAACCCTAATGGAGTTTCTTGAGAGATTTTGATAAAAATAAACTTACTTTGGTGTTCTTGGGATTAAACCCCGTGTTAGAGATGATAAGGGGTTGGAGAAGTACCATTTTTACCCTTAATGATATGGAGTAAAAATATAACTGGTGCCCGATTTTATGGGCCACCGCGATGCGCCACAATCGCGGTGGCTCACTGAAAATTACCAATTGGAAAATTGTCTCACTTTGCGAGTCGCCACAATCGCGGAGTCTTACTGAAAATTGATGAATGCGAAATTGAGATCCTCCGCTATGCGCTAAACATCTGAATGACGATGTTTTATGACTAGCACATAAAATAGCCATAACTCCCTCACCGGGTGTCCGTTTTGGACGAATCTTATATAAACGAAAAGCTTATTCAGTCACCTACGTAATGAAAATTTAAAATTTAAATAATTCCACAGGGAGTTGGGTATAATTCACTCTAGAAGCCTATGCTTGATACTTTTAGGGATAAATTTTAGCTTGGAAACTTTTGGGGCATTACAGATGACCTGGTGTCCGTTGTTGGTCCAAGCTTCAAAAACAACAATTTGATTGAAGCGTTGAAAGGTAAAGGACTTTCAAAGAAGTACACACAGTCATTGTGCTTGGTTTGGTTTGTACAATATTCTTTGGGCAAGAGACATTAACAACAACATAAGCCTCAATTTAATAAAGCTCTCCGGGGATCTTGAGGTGTTTAACAACTACCCTTGGGGTTATGAAAGCTTCAAAATGACTGTCAAATATTTTTTGACTCTGTTAGTGCCAAAGACAGTCAACTTATATGGCTTCCCATGGACTTTCATGATAAATGTTTCTTTTTTTTATTATGATATCATTTATTTTTTTACTCAATAATGGTTTTGATTTATTAGCATTATTTTATAGTCTTGGGCGTTTGAAGCCATTCCTTATTTGAGACAACAAGTGAACTACCAGGAAGGAGTTTTCTGTCCAAGAATCTTGAAATGGTTGCCAGCCAAAACTGATACAAAAGCAAAATTTCTTGATCTCTTCAACCCCTCAAAGGATGCATTAAGTATAATTATAATTGATTTTTTTTAATTAATGATTTTTTGGAATGATCTAATCATTAGGTCCCTAGTTCCGACCAATCGAGAGTTGAAGATGCCATTTTTTCTTACTTTATGGTCTGTGCAAACTTTATCGGACCCTAAGGTCATTGACAGAATAAAAATGGAATTGTTTGGAGCAAATGCCATTACAAGAAAAATAATCTTGGAGGCTGAGCTTATTGTTGTTGATGGTCTTAGTAGTGATGGAGCTGTTGGCGGTGGTAGTGGTATTGCTGTTGGTGCTAATGATGCTCTTCTTATAGTATTTAAAGCAAATCATTATGAGTATGATCATACTGGTTATACAGATTTTGCCTCTCCCAGCGAATGTTCTGCATGCAAATGTCAAGACTACTGGGCGAAACATGATGTAGTGATTAATGCTATTAATGCATTAACTGCTTCTATAAAGGAATTGTCATCTAAGAGAGGTCTCATTCTATCAAAGAGGATTTTAGTTTCATCCGCTCCATTAGAGATTAGGGCCAAAAAGAGAAGAAAAGTGATTTCCAAGGCATTATCAAGCATTCAAAAAAGTGAAATTGCAACTCCTCTGTCTGTTTGTTGCACTGATCAATGTACAATTTCCAAAGGAGAGCAGCACAAGTTGAAGAAGGTGAATATATATGTCTTCCAACTAACAAAACAAACAGACACATATCTATTTCAACAGATGACACATCTAGTGAAAATTGTCAAATAGATATATACATTTGTTGCAATAGTTGACTAACTTGTTGAATCAGATAAAGTATCTATTGCGACATATGTCTCATCTATTTTATCAAATCAAACAATGCTTCATACCATTTTTATTTGTACCAACAGACGACCTATCTGCTGCAACAGATGATTCATATGTTGCAACGGATGGTTCATCCGTTAAAAATTATCATACAGGTCTTCCTCATGTAGAAATTTATCCTAACAGTTGATTCATTATTGCAACAGAAATATAACCTGTTTGGGACAATTCAAAATGGGAGAAAGATCTGTTTGATTTGCTAGAACAGATGAGTTGTCCTTTTCCATTTTGTTGTATCACCGTGATTAGCATTGACCAAATCTGGCTTTCCAGGTGGATGTAGAAGCTACTGCTGAATAACATTGATAGTATGCTACTCCTTTTATGGAAATACGGAGAATAGAAAGTGCAAAAACCATACGTAAGATAAAGATCCACGATGAGCAAAGCCGAATTCCATAGCACCTAATGAAGAACAACTTGTCCATATTGAGTAGATCTTTATAGCTTGAGCCTGCCAAAGTAATCCTTGGCATCATACTTAAATTGTTGATGTATTTGCTGAGACCTGTACCCATAACAATTTTTTTACATTTCATTTATTCGTTGACTTATTTCAGTTAATTTCTGAAGGCTTTGATTTATTTTATTTTGTTTATGAATTTTACTTTTTTCCTTAGATTTAAACTTATTAATTGAAAAGAAATACTAGATTCCAATATTGCAATAGATAATGTATCTGTTGCAACAGACGACGCATCTATTGGAAAAAATCAAACAGATTTAGACATATGTTGCAACGGGTAGGTAATCTGTTAGAATTTATCAAACAGGTCTTCCCACTGCTGCAATATATGGACTTAGATAGAAATATCTAGATAATGCAACAGATGACCAACTTATTGCAACAATAAACTATATGTCAGAATAGGTAGAATAACTGTTACAATGGATGAAGGGTCTATTGCACCATAAATATTCAACTTTCATTGGACATAAAAAATTGTCACTATGTGTAAAAAGAAATTGAAGTGAATTAAAATAAAAAAAGTGGAACCCATCGACGGTGCTCAGTTCAAACACCTAAAATAAAATAGGCATCAAACACATAAAATAAAATAGGCATCAAATGTGTCAGTTTGACACTTTTTGCTGACTTTTCGTCATTTGGCCCCCAACAGTCATTCTTCCCCCATTGTCTTATATATTCATATTCCTCCCAAAATTTAATTCTTAATTTCCAAATCTTCTTCTTCATCATCATCTTCTTTTATCTATCCAAATTCTTCAAATTATTTGCATTTGGTCTTTCCTTTCTTCATCTTTTTTTCATTTTTTCCAACTGAGTTTGACAATGTCGAGCTCATCTTCCACTGTTTTTTGTAATAAAGATTTTTGATATTGTAAGTGCAGTTATGAAGATCTGTTAAATACTTATTGGACTCAACAAAATCCAGATCGTAGGTTTTTTACTTGTAAGATTTCAAAGGTAATATTTTTTTATTTAATTAGTTGATTAATCATTTACTTGTAATTTTTTTATAATTTATTCTTGTTTTTATAGAAATTGAGTGGACGCAATTACTTTGATTGGTATGAAGAACGACACCCTTCACAAGAAAATCGTGTAATCTAGGGTTTGTTGAACAAAGTCAAGGCTTCTGAAGAGAAACAAAATTGAGCAAGAAGATACTACATTGTTACCGTTATTGCTACTAGTTTGGTGTTGTTGGGCACATGGATATTCAAGCCTAATTGCTGAAATTTTTATGGTGGTATGTGTATTTGCTACTGGTTTGGTGTTGTCGAGCACATGGATATTCAAGCGTAATTGTTGAAAAATATCAAAAAAATTTAGACATATGTTGTAAAACTTAGGTCATCTGTTGGAAATTATCAAATAGGTCTTCCCACTGTTGCAACGGATTAGACTTAGATTACATAGAAACAACATTGGCATAATGCAACAGATGACCAACCTATTGCAATAGATAAACTATCTGCTAGAACAGATTCAATATATTTTACAACAAATTGACAATTTATTGCATTATAGAAAACTCAACTTTCATCAAAAAAAATTATTGTCACTATATGTACATGTAATAAAGTGAAGGGTGACTTGAAATTAAAAATTGCTATTTCACAGGCTCTTCTATATACACAGACTCCAAGTATCCTATTAGTAACCCATAAGCCCAGACATCTTGTAGGTTTGCCATAACGTTGTCACACAGAAAAGTCGTTGGCTCAGCCATTTCTGTGCCGGTCAGCAAACATTCGATATGTGCAAGAGTGTGTGAGCCGCTCCCGTAACCGACATCATTTTTTGGAAGGATCATTTCCTTGTTTCGACCTTCAAAATCACATGATTTCTTCTTCAACACTTCCTTTGGCAAATGATTCATCAGTTTATTCTCCCTCAATAAGATAGGCAACAGCTCCATCAGTGGTTCCATGAGGAGAAAAAGATCAAAATCATCGATGAGAGGTTCGTTATAGTTATAGACATTGATCTTTCCCTCCTCAAATAGCATCTCAATATCCCGATAATGCATTTTATTCCCGCTAATGACTGCAAGAATCCTCTTTACCTCGGTCCAGCTCTTGCCGTATGGATTTGGCCTCTCTCCTCTAACATATTTTATCATTTCTTCTTCATCCAAGTCCAACATAGAAACTACGAAATCAAGTCCTACGCCATAGGCTGACGCCTCTCTATTGAGTTTATCGTACCTATTCTTGAGCTTCTTGCAGAAGTCGAGGTCCATTATCCTATCAGCAGCGCCATATGTTTCCCGATACGTTAATTGCCTTTTCCACATAAGGCAGAGAATTTTGTCAACATTCTATGATATAAGAAGTTAATTTTTAAATAGGTTTGTAATTGTAAAGATGCAACAGATGGTCCATCTGTTGCATAGGGTTCTTTGAATCAATAATCCAATGCAACTTATGCAATAGATGGATAATAAGTTGCAATAGAACCACTACCAGTTGCACTAGTATACCCAGCTATTGCAACAGATTTCACATCTGTTGCATAGATTCTTCTTCATGGGGTAGATTAGAAGTCTAGGTTAGGAAAATTAAACTTGCCTTATCCTCGTACGACATACGCATATCAATCATAGTCTGGAAGTCTTGGGTGGAAAAGGGAGGCCTGGGGTAATTTGGTGCACCTGGCTTGGTATTCTTGGCCTATCGCAGATCCCTCTTCTGTTCGGTGCTAAGTTTCACATATATGTCCACCTTCTTGACTGGCCCCTGTACTTCAACAGCTTTTGGAGAGGGAGAAATTGCAATTTTTTTAATTTTTGACCAGAGAGTACGTCTCTAATTGTTCTTTTCTTTCTCCTCACCAACTCTGTTGGAGTGTGTGGCTCCCTCACTGATACAAAGCTAAGTGTGTATCAAGAGATTCAAGCCAATACAAGAAGCAACAACAATAACGACAAAGTGCTAGTGAATCGAAAGAGGCCACACACGGCTTCAACACTTGTTTTGACTAGAAAAATGAGTTTACAACTAGAACAACAAATGACAATTTTGCTAGTGAATCGAAAGAACCCCACACGGTTTCACTAGACTTTTAGATTCAACAACACAATGTTATCAAGATTACAAAAGGTATAGAAACTTGACATACAATATTCAATAATCTAGGAACACTAACAATGAGAAAGGACCCTAAGACTAATGAATATCAACACCAAATTCTTACTTGGACCAAGAGGAACTCAAGAACCCCAAGACCCTAGTTTCTAGCCAAGATACAACACTGGTATCACTCTACTAGTGAGCTTTAAGTTTTGGCCTCTCCAAAATGAGAAAGAGAAGTCACCAATATTACAAGTCTTTTTGTTTCTTGAATTATAGGAATGAACTAACTAAAAAAGAATAGCCCTAATAAATGGCTTATATAGTCAATTACAAAGGAGGGACAAAATACCAAAATACCCTTGATATTAAGTGGGTGGATTTGGGGTGCTTTGTTGGGCCTCTTCATACTTTAATAAGTATAGGCCCTTAGATAGGCTCACAAGGGCCTCACACATGGCCAAGGATGTAAACAAGGCTTGGAGTCATTGAAACTCACGCGCTTGACTTCATGTGAAAGGTTTTGAGCTAGGAATTCCCGTATCATCCACTCCATCTTGAAGAGAATTAGTCCTCAAATTTGGATCATTGTCATCCTCCACCGTTTCCACCCGAGAGAGGTCACACACGTTGAAAGTGTTGTGCACTTGATATTCCGGGGGTAGATCAATCTTGTAGGCGTTGTTGTTGATCCTTTCTAATACTTGGAATGGGCCATCACCCCGTGACATCAACTTAGCATTCTTTTTAGACGGGAATAGGTGCACCTACACCCAATCTCTCGATTCAAGAATGAGCTTTCTTGTTCCTTTGTTGGTTCGCCTTGCAACTTCTTGGTTTTTCTTTTCCAACCACAGCCTCACCTTCTTATGTATCTTCTTCATGGCCTCAACCCATTTGCCTCCATCTAAGCTTATAACAAGATCACTTGGCAAAGGGGTTAAATCTAAAGGGGTGAGGGGGTTGATACCATATATACACTTAAAGGGTGTCATCCCCGTGCTTGAGTGTATAACACGATTATAAGCAAACTCAATCAATGGTAAGTGCTCCTCCCAAAAAGTCATTTTTTCCTTAACCATGGATCGTAGCATAGACCCTAAGGTCCTATTTACTACTTTCGTTTGGCCATCGGTTTGTGAGTGGCATGAGGTAGAAAACAACAACTTAGTACTGATCCTACCTCACATGGACTTCCAAAAATAGCTTAGAAATTTAGAATCCCTATCACTCACTATGGTCCTCAGAACATCATGAAGTTTTACAATATTATCAACAAATAAAGAGGCTACACTAGGCGCATCATCTCATTTAGAACAAAGAATAAAGTGAGCCATCTTGGAAAACCAATCCACCACGACAAAAATACTATCCCACCCCCTTCTAGTTTCAGCAATCCCAACACAGTCCATTGATATGTCAAGCCAAGGGCGCAAAAGGGTGGACAATGGGGTGTACAACCCATGGGGTTGGAGCCGTAACTTGGCTCCTTTGCACTCAACACATTGGCCATAAATTCGGGCCACATCCTTGTGCATTCTAGGCCAGTAAAATTGTTTTTCCAAAATTTCGAGAGCCTTCTCGACCCCAAAATGTCCCATTAGAACGCCATTGTGTGCTTCCTTCACAAACAATTCTCTCCACGAACTTGAGGGAACACACAATCATCTACCCTTAAACAAGTATCCATAAAATTTGGTATAGGGATAGGAACCCTTATTCGTAACCCACCTATCACTATCCAACTTTTCACTTTCCCTATAGATGGGAGCGAAGTGAGGGTCCTCGGGATATAAATATTTGACGCTTTCAAAACTTAGATGATAAAGTAGACACAAGTACATGTTTTTGGGACAAAGCATCGGAAACCACATTGTCTTTACCCTTCTTGTAATGAATAACATAAGGGAAAGTTTCAAGAAATTCAATCCATTTGGCATGCCGTTGGTTAAGCTTGTCTTGTGCCCGTAGATGCTTCAAAGATTCATGATGGGTTCGGATCACGAATTCTTTAGGCCACAAATAATGTTGCCAAGGCTCTAATCAAGTCATACAACTCTAAATCATACGTAGAGTAGTTTAGAGTTACTATTTTAGCTTTTCACTAAAGTAGGCAATAGGCTTCAATTCTTGCATTAAAACCGCACCTATGCTGACTTTTCAAGCATCACATTTGACCTCCAAAGTCTTGTCAAAATTCAGCAATTGTAGAAAAGGTACCGAGATGAGCATAGCTTTCAAGTCCTCAAAGGCCTTAGCTTGCTAAGCTCCCCACTTGAAAGACCGATTCTTTTTAACCATGTCGGTCAAGGGGGCGGCAATGGTGCTAAATTTTTGACAAAACATCTACAAAAATTAGCCAACCCATGGAAGCTTCTCACTTCACCTATGGTTTTGGGAGTTGTCCAATTTTTAATGGTGTCAATCTTAGATTCATCCACTTTGACCCCTCATGAGCTCACCACAAACCCAAGAAATACAATTTCATGGACACCAAAAGAGTACTTTTCTAGATTAGCATATAACTTCTCCTTTGGAAGGACATCAAACACACATTGTAAATGCTTTATATGCTCATCTAAGGAGTTACTATACACCAACACATATCAAAGTAAAAAAACAACAAAATTTTCAATAAAAGGCTTCATCACATGATTCATTAGCCTCATAAAAGTACTTGGAGCATTTGTTAGGCCGAATGGCATAACCATCCATTCATAGAGACCGAATTTGGTCTTGAAGGTGGTTTTCCATTCATCACCCGGTTGCATACAAATTTGGTGATAGGCACTCCTCAAATCAATTTTAGAAAACAAACACGAACCACTCAATTCATCAAGCATATCATCTAGCCTAGGAATAGGGTGATGATATTTTACCATTATCTTGTTGATGGCTCGGCAATCAGCGTACATATGCCAAGTCCCATATTTCTTGGGAACTAGTAGCACCGAAACCGCACAAGGGCTCATACTCTCCTTGATGTATCCTTTGTTGAGAATTTTCTCAACTTGGCATTGTAATTCCTTGGTATCCGTCGGGTTGCTTCTATAAGCCGGTTTGTTTGGAAATTGTAAGCCTAACACAAAATCAATTTGGTGCTCAATGCCCCGAAGTAGAGGCAATTCTTTTGGCAATTCCTTTGGAAAAACATCCTCGTAATCCTGCAAAACATGAGAAATAGGAGGAGAAATAGAAATGTTAGCGGGATTAGTATTAAAATAATGAGCTTAGAGGAGCATCGGAGTGTCCTTTTTATGATCTATAAATAGTTCCTTCCTCCTAGCCATCATCACAATGCTCCTATGCCCCTTAGAATTTAGGGGCCCCTCGGCTTCCTTTACCCCCTCACTTTTGGATTCCCCTTTTTTTTCCTCACTCCCAGCCTTCTTTCCCCTTTTCTTCAATTTCCATATCTTTTGGTATAATTCATTAACTTGGGAATGTAATAATGGATGAAGAGCGATATTTTGGCCATCCTTCTCAAGTTTATACCGATTGGACCTTCCATTATGTTTGGTCGACCTATCGTATTGCCAAGGCCTTCCTAACAACAAGTGATAAGCTTACATTGGTATCATATCACAACGTACCTCGTAATGATAGTTGGATACCTTAAAATATTTCACACATTTCCTTGTGACCTTTAAATCGCCGCATTCATTCAACCATTGCAACTTGTAAGGACTAGCGTGAGGTGTAGTCAGAAATTTTAAGAAGTTCACCATTGCAACACTAACCACATTCGGACAACTTCCACTATCTATCAACATAGTGCACACACTTCCCTTCACTAGGAATTTAGTATGGAATAGATTCTCCCATTGGCTAGGATCATCTATCGCCTAACTAATCATGGCACGCCTCACTACAAAGTTTGGAACCATGCACTCCCCTTCTTGCAGATAGGCATCCTCACAATCATTATCATTATCATGTGGCTCCCTCTCGGCCATCTCTCCATCTTGAGGCTCAGCCTCATTCTCATCACCCTCAATACCCACTTCTTCACAAAGGAAATACAATCTACTTTGCCTTAGGGAATTCATTTGCTTTATGCCCCCAACCTTGGCACTTGAAGCATCGGAACCATTTAGGATTAGGATACTTGTGAACTTCTTGTCTCGGAGGGATTTTATGGACTGTTTTGGGCTCGAGAAGCCTAGTAGTGGCGGGTTGGTCCTTGTTTTTGGGCTAAACCAAAGAGGATTGAACCATATCCTTGCCTCTTGGCCAATCCTAGGTTGATTGTCCCTTTGCTTTGAATGATGACCTCTCTTTATTCCCTTTCGATCTTAAGAGCCGCTTGGAAAATACCTTCGACGGTATCAAACTTGTGAAGTGTCAAATGAGTGGAGATCTCTTTGTTCAACCCACACTTGAACCGAATGATTTTATGACTAATTTGTTTCCCACGATGATCAAGTTTCAACATTAGTTGTTGAAACTCATCATATGCCATAACACTTTGATTCCCTTGCCGCAAGTTGTACAATCTAGCAAGCAACTCATGATGATAGCTTTCGGGAAGATACTATTGCCTTATTAGGTACCTCAACTGAAACCATGGTGGTGGTTTCCCCTCTGCCAACTCGTTCCAGAACCGCTTGAAGTATTCCCACCAAGTGTTAGCATAGCCTTCAAAATGAGCTATGGCATAATAACTCTTCTTCTCTTTCGAGATATCATTCACTTAAAACACTTTATCACACACCGACTCCCAAGTAAGATATACCTCGGGGTTACTTTCTCCCTTAAATATTGGTAGGCTCAATTTGATTGTATTGATGCCTACGTCTCTCTCTTGTTGTCGGTTTCTTCTTTCTCCATACCCTCGGTATCTTCTTGGATCCACATGCCCCCCTCTCATCTCCTCCTCCCTCATGTAAGCATCTTCAAAGGCTCCATACCCTTCATAATAATCTCTACTATATTCCTCAAAGTGGACGGGATAGTTTTGGATATTTGGAACTCGATTTGGAGGGATTGGATTTTGTGGAGGTGGTAGTCTTTGGTTTAGTGGGGATCGGAAGGGTGGATTTGGATTTAGTATAGGTATTGGACACCCAAGTCCCTTTTGCGGATCTTGAGGAGTTTGGGAATTGGTTTGACTATTGGAGTCTCGGTTTAGGGGTTATGAGTGGCTTGGCTTGCGACATTTAGTGGAGCTAGTGAAGAATTTGGCAATTGTGGCCATGTTTCGGGAGTAACGGTGGCGGAGGAATTTCTATCATGTCCACTTGACAAAATATGTCGAGGAATAGAAGGGTGAGAGTTCCTTTGACTCTCCACTTGTTCTAACCTCCCACTAATAGTCGTCACCTCTCCCCTTATGGCTCCTACTTCCATACTCAACCTTTCAAGAGTTTGGGTCATAGCCTCAAGAGTGACCCTCATATTCTCCATTTCATTAGAATCCACGGTTTGAGGGGTGGTTCCCTCCATTGTCAAGTTATCACCTACACAATCAACAAACAAGTTAGTTTAAAACCCCTCTCCTTACTCACACTCTCTTGGTTCACTCACACTCAAGCTCCACAAGTGTTGTAGATTGGCTAGTAACCCGTGAATCCTTAATGTATGAGTATGCTCTTATCCAAAATGGATTTTTGTTTTAAACTCAAAGAATTCCCGTCGGACTAGAGTCAAGGAGTTATAACGTATTTAAATGACAAAAGCACACAAACAAACGATGACACGAAGACAAGGCTTTAAAGGACTAATTAACAACCTAGTAGGAATGTACTAGCTTGCTAATTAGTTCTCGAGTCAATTAGAAGAAACTAAGAATCAATAATTAGAAACTAGAATATCCAAATTGAGCTTAATTAATGACATGAACAATGATTATGGTGACGTGGCAACATCGTATTGGTCATGGTCCATACATTTTGTTCATCAACTTGAAGCCTTGATCTTTACAATTTTTGTAATGGATGACTTTGCTTTTGGAGGGAAAGTAAAGTCTTGTAACTTCTTTAAGTCCAATCTCAAATGGCAAGACTTGACTTGTACCAATCTCACAAAACAAGGTCCCTTAAAAGGTGGTAAAAGTTGTTGAAAAGTAGATTTCAAGTCATGAAAGTGATGTGCTCAAGTCTTCTCACAAACAACTTTACACTTTGTCCTTCAATTTTTTTTTGGATCTATTTTACTCTTTTTAGTGTTTAAGACATGAGTTTGAGAGAAGATCAAGATGAGAACAACAAAAAAACCTTCAAGAACACAACAAAAACACACCAACAATAGCCACTTTAACGTCCAAACACAAGCCACAACACACGGCCAACTTCAAGAACAAGTCACTTATCATTAAGCTCAACTTTAGATCTAGACACCTTTTGTGTTGATGAGAAAGAAATCAACCCAAGAAACTAACTAGAAAAACAAATTTTTTGTAGATCTAACTACCAACTTTCGACCAAGGCAACAAAACAATACAATTTTCTCTACCAAGAACAAGATGGGCAGATTTCTCTTTTTTTCTGGAATTTTTCAGATTTCAGCAATTTTTTTTTGTATTTTTTTTAACTATCAAGCCCAAGATTGTTTTTGTTGGAAAAAAAAATCAACCACAAGCTTTGATACCAAATGATACAAAGCTAAGTGTGTATCAAGAGATTCAATCCAACACAAGAAGCAACAAAGTGCTAGTGAATCGAAAGAGGCCACACACGGCTTCACTAGACTTCAACACTTGTTTTGACTTGAAAAATGAGTTTACAACAAAAACAACAAATGATAATTTTGCTAGTGAATCGAAAGAGCCCCACACGGTTTCACTAGACTTTTAGATTCAACAACACAATGTAATCAAGATTACAAAAGGTATAGAAACTTGACATACAATATTCAATAATCCAAGAACCCTAATAATGAGAAAGGACCCCAAGACTAATGAATATCAACACCAAATTCTTACTTGGACCAAGAGGAACTCAAGAACCGCAAGACCCTAGTTTCTAGCCAAGATACAACACTAGTATCACTCTACTAGTGAGCTTTAAGTTTTGGCCTCTCCAAAATGAGAAAGAGAAGTCACCAATATTACAAGTCTTTTTGTTTCTTGAATAATAGGAATGTACTAACTAAAAAAGACTAGCCCAAATAAATGGCTTATATAGTCAATTACAAAGGAGGGACAAAATACCAAAATACCCTTGATATTAAGTGGGTGGTTTTGGGGTGCTTTGTTAGGCCTCTTCACACTTTAATAAGTATAGGACCTTAGATAGGCTCACAAGGGCCTCAAACACGGCCAAGGATGTGAACAAGGCTTGGAGTCATTGAAACTCACGCGCTTGACTTCGTGTGAAAGGTCTCGAGCAAGGAATTCCCGTCTCACTCACCTTCTTGGATGGTATGACACATCTCTTGGATTTGAATCTCTCGAAAACTTTAGAGATAGCCTCTACTTTTTCAAAGAGTTTATCCTGGATGTCCTTCCACTCTTCGCATTCGTAATGAGAACACGAGGGTGAAGAGGGGTGAGAGGGACCTGTGTAAGAGTAAAAAGGGGTGTTTTCAAACATATTTATTTTTTCTTGAGCATCAACATGCTCATCATCATGAGTTGTAGAAGCATCAGCATGCCTACCACCAACACCAACAACTCCACCAGAAGAAGCACCCGAATCTGCCTTTCTAGGTTGGTCATGAAGAGCCTCAACATTAGACTGACCTTGCCAAACTGCTCTTTATGTGGCTATTGCTCCAGCCAATTCCTTCTTTATTAACTCCATCGTTGGGTTTGCTACAGTATCAACATGGCCTAGAGTAATATAAGAAGTCATCACCGGCTCCTCCTTAGTAGGTACGATCCATGGAGGCACAACCTATAATAAAAAGACAGATATATTTAAATCATATAATATAATAATTTCACAGTTGGGTTGCATTTTAAAAAAGACCCATCTATTGCATAATTTGCAGTATATGGTTAAAATCCATTTGAGTCGGGTTCAGAGAAACAGAGCAACACATGGATAATCTGATGCAAAATATCAATCATATGACGCAACAGATTACCAATCTGTTGCAATAGTTGTACAAGACGAGTAATCTATTATGCAATAGATGATCTGTGTATTAGAATAGATTAACAATATGTTACATCAAATTACACATCTGTTGCATAATTTATAGTAGATGGTTCATCTGTTAGGAGTCGAGTTTAGAGAACCAAAGCAACAGATGGGTAATCTGATGCAAGATATCAATCGTTTGTCGCAACAGATTATCCATCTATTGTACCAATTAGCACAAGACGAGTAACCTGTCGCAATAGATGTCCCATCTGGTGCATTAGATATAACATATGTTGCACCAGATATAACATCTATTCAATATCTTTCATTGAATAAAATTATTTTACTTGAAGAAGGCGTACTGCATCATTAGGAGGGTTAAAGAGATCAGCCTCCTTAATATTGGTGTTTCTCTTTGCAGCCAACTACCTAATCATCCATGGATGAGAAACCTCATCCGAGAAATCCATTACCTACTTTTGGAGGGGAGAAATGACTTCAAATGCCCAAGCCTAAAAAATATTAACAGGAAGCAAGCAAAAGAAATTCATAATAACTACATTCAATATAAATTAAAGGATGAGTAAAATTAGTGATTATATTTTACCATGAAAGACCAAGGAAAGTCGTATAATATGGTCATCCCTGAGGATAGCTTTGTCAGTAAGTATTGGACAGTCAAGTAGAATGTAACGCCCCGAAAAATGGGTCCCGAAGCATCACACGGTGCTTGAGGCTACGAGTAGCCCCAAGCTAACCCTTTGAGCCATTTTCATTCAGTTCAACACAAATCAATAGAGTTTTCATAAATAACCCCCAAATATCAACAGAGTAATCATCATCCAAGAATAAAAGAATTTCAGAAAGATAACAAAATACAACTTATTAGTCAACTCCAAACATCTATACTAGTCTGACAAGCCTCTAAGAAAATCAATAAAACCAACGAGCCATTAAGACATGCCCCAACTGACTCATACTCAGTTATCAAATGTAAATGATTTCGTGAAACCAACATCAGACATCACGTCCTCAGAACATGAGGACTCACCACAACAGAGGATGTAGAACAGAGTGCCCGAAGAATCACCGTCGAACCTGGAACTGAGCACCTGAACCTATATTCCAAGAAAATGTAGCCCACATTCGAAGATGTGGGTCAGTACCATGAAAAGGAACCGAGTATATCGGGGTGTATGCAGTTGTATAAATTTCATCATCATAAATATTTATAAGAAATATGCAGGATGTATGAAAGACTCACATAGCCCGACGAAAATCATCATAATCATAAGAGGATGAAATAAGTACAATAACACATGTGAGTCATCATATAATTTGTCAATCACTTTCAGTTCATCAAGAATATCAATTCTCATAATGTAAATATCATTTAAATCTTTCGAAAGAATAACTTTCACAATTTCACTTTCAAATCACTTCACCATTCACCATAGATGCAAGGAAATACACACACACTGGGAGATCCTATAACCGACATAAACCATGTGAGCTACATGGAGTCCAACGTACAACCCATGTTTGGGAGAGCCATCCTATCCTTGCCATCGGAGTAGGACTATCGATATCAAATCTACACAAACTAGTGATCAATATATAAATCAGCCTTAGGCTCACTCCTACGGGGGCACGTAGTTCTAGAAAAGTAAGGTCACTTTATAACTCCCACTTGGTGCTAAAGATTTCTCCCGGACTTAGCTCAGATCATTTCAAAGACAATCCACAATAAAACAATTTCAGTAATATATAAATATACATCGGGAGCCATCATGCTTCCCATCTATCAAAATCAATCACGTTGTGGATTTCTTTCACACTCGAGTTCAAAACAACTTCATTAAGACCAAAAAGTCAAATCATTCAAAATATCTCAAATATTCAATATCAACGTGCTTATAACACACACTTTCTAAAAAAAAACACAATTTCCAATGGGGATTCACGACCCAAATATCAAAATCATGATAAATATCATTCAAGATTCATGCTTTATATCTCCACACTTATAAATTCATCTTTCAAAATCATAAACATAAAGATTTCATAATAATCATCATAATATATGGGTTCATGCTTCAAATTCGTAAAAATCAAATAAAAATCATGCCTTTGTAAAGAAAATTACTTTTGGGCACAAGAACGAAAGAGAGTTCTTGTTGAAAAACCCCACATACCTTGAATGATGAACTTTAGATCGATAATCATTTTTGAGATGTTAATCGTGCCTTTAAATGATGGTTCTTGGAGTTCTTGAACTAGGAACTTGGAATCTTTAATAAATTTGCAGAATTAATGGTGAACTTTGGTGGTTCTTGAAGTTGGATGTAGGAGCTTAAGGTTTTATTTTTGAGGGAATTTGATGAAATATAACATATAATGCTTCTAATAGGATTTAATATAGGGTTTGGATGGATTTTGGGTGAGGAAGAATGACCAAAACGCCCCTAAAAATCAAATAATTCTCGAATCTGTCCTTTTGTGGACTGTTTTGATAGTTTGAAGTAGATCAACCATAACGTTTTAATACAATATCCAAATTGGATGAAATCAATTTTATTAGAAAGAGGACTCTCATATATTTCCGTTGATATATAGTATCTCACCCAGATCATTGTGTATGAGGAGTTATGATCATTTGAAGTTGACCTAAAAATTCACTTTTGATAGGCTGAAGTAGATCGACCATAACTTTTTGCTCTGATAGACAAATTGGATGAAACCAATTTAATTGGAAAGAGGAATCGCAGAGCTTTCCGTTGATAAATAGTAGATCACATAGATCATTATGTAAAAAGTGTTATGATCATTTAAAGTTGGAGCAAAAATACGCCAGGCCTTAATACTTTTTCCTGCATGTTTTACTGTTCACTACTATTCACGGTTCTATCGGAATGTTCATAACTCGTCGCTCGGGTGTCTGTTTTGGATGATCCACATATCGTAGGAAAGATTATTCAATACTCTACACAATGGTGGGTCATAATCTAAGACATTCTGCACGGGAAATTTATAATTCATTCTATAAGTTAGAACCCAACACGTTTACGCACAAACTGTCAACGAAAAATTTCCCGGGGTATTACATTATCCCCCTTGGAAACATTCATCCTCGAATGACGCTAGACATGCCAAGATTAGATAGGGAATAAAGCATATAGCTGAAACATTCATTAGACTCATCACCACATCGTCTCTCACTCCGAATGCAACATATTATGCATAAATTCAAGAAACTAGGCATGATTTAGGAAATAACGGTACCTTCAGCTTGCTCGGATTTTGTGGAAAATAGGTGCGGGTACTTGGATCGCATACGCTCAACAGATTGGTTTCGCCACAACACCTTGACCAAGGGAACTTCTTTGTTCCTTAGTCTTCGGACACTGAAATCAAGAATCTCAACAGGAATCTCATCAAAAGAAAGATTTTCTTGAATGTTAGCACTCACAGAGGAATCCACTGCCACAGCATCGCTAATATGCTTTCTAAGCATGGAGACATGGAATATTGGAAGAACAGAGGACAACTCGGAAGACAACTCGACCTCATAAACTACCTTACCAATACGGTTAAGAATTTTGTTATCACCAAAATAACGGGGACTAAGCTTCCTCTTCTTTCTGAATTTTTTCACCCCCCTCATGGGTGAAATTTTTAGATACACTCGGTCACCAAATTCAAACTCAAGGTTTCTCCTTCTAACATCCGCATATGACTTCTGACGACTTTGCACAGTTTTTGACCTTTCCCTAATCAACTTAACTTTTTTCATAGCCTCAAATACCGAATCAGGACCACTCACAGCCGCTTTACCCACCTCTAACCAACCTATGGGTGATCTACACTTCCTCCCAAATAAGGCTTCAAACGGAGCCATTCCAATACTAGAGTGGAAACTGTTATTGTAAGCAAACTCTATCAACGGTAAGTGATCATCCCAACTTCCTTTAAAGTCAAGTGCACAAGCTCTCCACATATCCTCTAAGGTCTGGATGGTCCGCTCAGCCTGACCATTTGTCTGCGGATGAAAAGCAGAACTCAAAAGCACTTGGGTACCAAGACCCTTCTGAAAAGCTTTCCAAAATTGCGAAGTGAACTGAGTACCTCTATCCAAAATGATAGACAAGGGAACTCCATGCAGTCTGACTAGCTGTCGGATATACAATCTAGCGTAATCCTCAGAAGTATATAAAGTATGAACAGGCAAGAAATGAGCAGACTTAGTCAACCTATCAACCAAAACCCAAATGGAATCATGATGGCATCGGGAAGAAGGTAAATCAATCACGAAGTCCATATTTATCTCTTCCCACTTCCAGGTGGGAATACTAAACTCTTGCATCATACCACCGGGTCTTTGGTGTTCAACCTTAACCTGTTGGCATGTTGCACACTTAGCTACAAACGCTGCTATATCTTTCTTCATGCCACTCCACCAATAGATTTCCCGTAAGTCTCGGTACATCTTGGTGGCACCAGGATGAATAAAATATCGCGCCCCATGCGCTTCAGCCATAACCCTCTGTCGCAGATCATCAACATTCGGGACATACAATCTACCCTGCAATATCAACACACCATCTCTTCCTTGGGAGAAAACCTCTACTTTTTGGTCCTTGACTGACTCTTTCAGTTTGACCAAACTAGCATCTAAGTATTGCTTTTCCTTCACTTCTGAAACCAAAGAGGATTCGAAACTACTCTGAACCCCTATACTACCTTCAGCAGAGTCAAACAACCTAACCCCCAATCTATCCAAACGATGTACATCACGAGCCAACTCTTTCTTACCTTCTACCACATGCGAAACACTACCCATGGACACTCTACTTAGGGCATCCGCCACAACATTGGCCTTGCCCGAATGGTACAATACACTCATATCATAGTCCTTTAATAATTCTAACCATCATCTCTGCCTGAGATTCAATTCTCTCTGGGTAAACACATACTGCAGACTCTTATGATCAGTGAAAACATCAACATAGACACCATACAAATAGTGTCTCCAGATTTTAAAGGCAAACACAACAGCAGCCAACTCAAGGTCATGGGTGGGGTAATTTTTCTCATGGGGTTTCAACTGTCTAGAAGCATAAACTATCACCTTACCTTTCTGGATCAATACGCAAGCCAACCTAACTCTCGAAGTATCACAGTACACCACAAAACCATCAACACCATCAGACAAAGTCAAAACAGGGGCTGAAGTGAGTCGAGTCTTCAACTCTTGAAAACTCTTCTCATAAGATTCGGACCACAAGAACTTCACTTTCTTTTAGGTCAACCGAGTCATAAGAGACGCTATAGAGGAGAAACCCTCAACAAAATGGCAGTAATAGCCAGTTAAAACTAAGAAACTTTGGATATCAGTCGGAGAAATAGGTCTAGGCCAATTTTTAACAGCTTTGATCTTTTGGGGATCAACTCTAATACCCTTGAAAGAAGTGATATGACCTAGAAAAGCAACTGACCTTAGCCAAAACTCACACTTACTGAACTTGGAAAACAACTTGTGATCTCTAAGGGTTTGCAAGACAATTCGAAGATGATCAGAATATTCATCCTCACTACGAGAGTACACCAGTATATCATCGATGGACACTATGACAAACATATCCAGATATGGTCTGAACACTCGATTCATGAGGTCCATGAAAGCTGCTGGGGCATTAGTTAACCTGAAAGACATAACAAGAAACTCAAAATGGCCATAACGAGTTCGAAAAATGGTTTTCGGGATGTCACACTCCCTAACTTTGTGTTGATAATAGCCGGAACAAAGGTCTATCTTTGAGAAATAACTTGCACCTTACAATTGGTCAAACAAATCATCTATTCTCGAAAGGGGGTACTTATTTTTGATGGTGAGTTTATTCTGTTGGCGGTAATCAATGCACATATGCAAAGAGCCATCTTTCTTTCTCACAAACAACACAGGAGCACCCCAAGAAGAAACACTGGGCCTTATGAAACCCCTATTTAGTAGATCTTTGATTTGCTCTTTCAACTCCTTAAGTTCTGCAGGGGCCATACGGTAAGGAGGAATAGAAATGGGCTGAGTATCGAAAAGAAGATCAATCTCTAACTCATCTCTCTATCAGGAGGTATCCCTAGGAGATCATTTGGAAAGACATCAGAAAAATCGTTGACGACGTTAACAGACTGGAGAGTTGGAGTCTCAGACTTAGTGTCTTTGACTCTAACCAAATGGTAAATACACCTTTGGAAATAAGCTTTATAGCTTTGAGGTAAGAGATAAAATGACTCTTGGGTGACATAGAATTCCCAGACCACTCAAACACGGATGCACCCGAAAACTGAAACTTGACTATTCAGGTCCGACAATCAATAGAGGCATAAGAGAATACAGTTAGTCCATACCCAGAATCACATCAAAATCTACCATGTCTAACTCAATCAGATCAGCCAACAAGACTCTATGAAGAACGGTAATAGGATACTTTTTATACACTTTTTGAGCAACAATCGAATCACCCACTAGGGTAGAAACTAGGATAGGCTCAAGAATAATCTCAGGACTCATTTTAAAATTCACAACAATCAAAGGTGTAACATATGAGAAATTGGATCCAGGATCCAACAAAGCATACACATAAAACTAAAATATATGAAGCATACCAGTAACAACATCGGGAGAGTCCTCCTATTCCTGGCGAGACAGTAAAGCATAGAATCTATTCTGGAGCTGCCCACCAGAATTGCTAGAAGAGGTGCCCTAAGATGGGGCTGGCCGAGTCGCTTGAACTGGAGCACTAACAGCCTAAGTCTGGGTCTGAGGGCGATAGTCACGATGCCCTTGTCCATCCTGTGGACAATTTCTAAATCTGTGACCCATGTCACCACACCGAAAACAACCCCTCTTCTCACCCAACACTCACCCGAATGAGCCCTACCATACTTAGGACACAGGGGACGATTTGGCTTACTGCCATCACTGTACTAGGACCTAGATGCATATGACCTACTACCTTGCTCCTACCTACCTCTAGGCATGGGAGCACTAGCAGATGACAGTGCTGGTATAGACGAACAATCCTAATAGTGAGGGCGACTTCCTCTCTGCGATCTAGTCTGACCCTATCCGTGCTGCTCGAACCTAGCTTTTTCATTGCCTCTCATTCTATCTCTCTCCTTAATCTTGTCTGCCTTAATCTGTTGGACATGAGTCATCAGCCTTCAAAGATTTATCTCACTATTTAGCAAAGCAGACCTACACTCCTTAACTACATAACTAGACACTCCAGTCACAAACTTACTCATACTAGCCCGATTATCAGCCACTAAGTCAGGAGCATACTTGGCCAACTGATTGAACTTTAGACAGTACTCCCTAACAGTCATAAAGCCCTGTCACAGGTTCATAAACTCTTCCACCTTCGCCTCCCTCATCTCCAAAGGGGAAAACTTATCCTGGAACTCTGGCCAAGTTGTAGGGACAACTCCCTCACCTCTACCTTTCCTCCAAGAAACAACCCAGTCATAAGCAAGGTCTTTCAACCTATACGCAGCCAACTCCACACTATATTCCTCAGATACATGCATCACCTGAGTAATCTTTCGTACCTCCTTTAAAAACAACCATGGATCCTCATCAGACTTGGACCCATAGAATTCCAGCGGATTCATCCGCATGGAGTCATGGATCCTGGTAGCAGCTGAATTACCTCCCTACTATAGAGGAGCCGAGGCTGGGTTGGCCTAAATATTTGCAGTAACAGCTTGGGCTAGTGCCTGAAAGGCTGCCCGAAATTCAGCATGAGACACGTTTTCATTCAATGGGTCAGCGGGTTGAGGTTGCTGACCATCATTATTTCTTCTCGCTCAACATATAGGCATATTTCTAAATGAAGAGAGCACGAATCAATAGCAGAGAGAGACACTTTAAGCACGATAGACTTCTGAAAGAAAGAATCACACTTTTTCCTAAAACGTCTTGTAGCCTCTTGCTTATAGATGTGGTGCGCTACACACCGATGATCAAGACTCTACTAAACGCGGCTTGTCAGACTCCCTAGGACACCTTAAAACCTTAGGCTCTGATACCAAGTTTGTAATGCCCCATAAAATGGGTCCTAGAACGGTACACGATGCTTGAGGTTACGAGTAGCCCTAAGCTAACCCTTTGAGCTATTTTCATTTAGTTCAATGCAAATCAATGAGGTTTTCATAAATAACCCTCAAATATCAACAGAGTAATCATCATCTAAGAATAAAAGAATTTCAGAAAGATAACAAAATACGACTTATTAGTCAACTCCCAATATTTATACTAGTCTGACAAGCCTCTAAGAAAATTAATAAAACCAGCGAGCCATTGAGACATGCCCCAACTGACTCATACTCAGTTATCAAATGTAAACGATTCTGTGAAACCAACATCAGACATCACATCCTCGAAACATGAGGACTCAGCACAACAGAGAATGTACAACAGCGTGCCCAAAGAATAACCGTTGAACCTAGAACTGAGCACCTGAACCTATATTCCAAGAAAATGCATCCCACATCCGAAGATGTGGGTCAGTACCATGGAAAGAAATTGAGTATATGGGGGTGTATGTAGTTGTATAAACATCATCATCATAAATTTTTATAAGAAATATGCAGGATGTATGAAAGACTCACATAGCCCAAAGAAAATCATCATAATCATAAGAGGATGAAATAAGTACAATAACACATGTGAGTCATCATATAATTTGTCAATTACTTTCAGTTCATCAAGAATATCAATTCTCATAATGTAACTGTTATTTAAATCTTTTGAAAGAATAACTTTAACAATTCCACTTTCAAATCACTTCACCATTCAGCATAGACACAAGGAAACACACACACACTGGGAGATCCTATAACCGACATAAACCATGTGAGCTACATAGAGTCCAACGTACAACCCACGTTGGGGAGAGCCATCCTATCCTTGCCATCGAAGTAGGACTATTGATATCAAATCCACACAAACTAGTGATCACTATATAAATTAGCCTCAGGCTCACTCCTACGGGGGCACGTCGTTCTAAGGAAGTAAGGTCACTTTATACCTCCCACTCGGTGCTAAAGATTTCTCCCGGACTTAGCTCAGATCATTTCAAAGACAATCCACAACAAAACAATTTCAGTAATATATAAATATACATCGGGAGCCATCATGCTTCCCATCTATCAAAATCAACCACGTTGTGGATTTCTTTCACACTCGAGTTCAAAATAACTCTATTAAGATCAAAAGGTCAAATCATTCAAAATATCTCAAATATTCAACATCAACGTGCTTATAACACACTTTCTTAAAAAAAACACAATTTCCAATGGGGATTCACGATCCAAATATCAAAATCATGATAAATATCATTCAAGATTCATGCTTTATATCTCCACACTTGTAAATTCATCTTTCAAAATCATAAACATCAAGGTTTCATAATAATCATCATAATATATGGGTTCATGCTTCAAATTCGTAAAAATCAAATAAAAATCATGCCTTTGTATAGAAAATTACTTTTGGGCACAAGAATGAAAGAGAGTTCTTGTTGAAAAACCCCACATACCTTGAATGATGAACTTTAAATAGATACTCATTTTTGAAATGTTAATCGTGCCTTTGAATGATGGTTCTTGGAGTTCTTGAACTAGGAACTTGGAATCTTGAATAAATTTGCAGAATTAATGGTGAACTTTGGAGGTTCTTGAAGTTGGATGTAGGAGCTTAGGGTTTTCTTTTTGAGAGAATTTGATGAAATATAACATATAGTGATTCTAATAGGCTTTAATATAGGGTTTGGATGGATTTTGGGTGAGGGGTAATGACCAAAACGCCCATAAAAATCAAATAATTCTTAAATTTGTCCTTTGGTGGACTGTTTTGATAGTTTGAAGTAGATCAACCATAGCGTTTTAATCCGATATCCAAATTGTATGAAACTAATTTTATTAGAAAGAGGACTCTCATATCTTTCCGTTGATATATAGTATCTCACCCGGATCATTGTGTACGAGGAATTATGATCATTTGAAGTTGACCCAAAAATTTGCTTTTGATAGGCTGAAGTAGATCGACCATAACTTTTTGCTCTGATAGACAAATTGGATGAAACCAATTTCATTGGAAAGAGGACTCGCAGAGCTTTCCATTGATATATAGTAGATCACTCAGATCATTATGTACAAGGAGTCATGATTGTTTAAAATTGGAGAAAAAATATGTCAGGCCTCAGTACTTTTTCCTGCACGTTTTACTTTTCACTACTATTCACGGTTCGATCGGAATGTTCATAACTCGTCGCTCGGGTGTCTGTTTAATGATCCACATATCGTTGGAAAGATTATTCGACACTTTACGCAATGGCGGGTCATAATCTAAGACATACCTCATGGAAAATTTATTATTCACTCTAGAAGATAGAACCTAACACGTTTACGTATAAAATTTCAATAAAAAATTTCCCGGGGTATTACATAGAAGCGGTCATATACCCAGCGATAATTGTTGAATTTATTAAAATCCTCAGCATGCACCAACAAATCATCTTCTATGACCTTGTTAACATCTTGTGCCAATATAACCGAATGGACAAACCAAACTAAGCACAATTTCTCCCTGTACTGCTCTGATATGGTTTTATCCACGAGATCTGTCATTAAATATGATGCTTTGTAGCCACATCGAGCAATGTCAAACAAACCATCTATTTTTCCTTGCGTTTTCTTGCCTTGGATATTTTGCGGGATGGTGGTTCTTCTGGACGATGACATGTTAAGCTCGTCACTATGACAAACTCTTGCAAGCCAAAACAAACCGGCATGCCAAAGTAGTTGATCTAGATTTCATCAATCTTCTTTTTTCCCCTCCTCCAGCTCTTTATCATCCCCCACGTACTTGATCCTGCGCTTGAGAAGATCATATACCATCATCATAGGGAAACGGAAACGGGCAAGGGGTTCCTCAGGAAGCTTAAGAAAGCGCCCAAAGCAGCTCTTCTTAAAAAGTTCATCTATGTTTTCGTTCTTCATAATTTTCCTAAAATTACTAAACATTTTCCCCATCTGACATTTAAGTACAATTTAACCAGTTAGTTCTGCTTCTGGGTCATTTATCGGCATCGCAACTTGAAACTTTTCAATACTAAAAGTTTTGATAGGATCATGCTGGGATGTCAATATTAATTCATGCCCCATTGGTGATCCATTATCATCATGTTGATGATCATCCTCTTTCTCTTTCTCACTCTCTAATTCCTCCCCTTTCTCACTTTTATTTTTTTCATCACCATCTACAGACCCTTGTTCACCTCCCTCAACGTTGTTTTTATATCTCTCCTCAGCTTCACTTTTCCCTGACTGAGATTGTTTAGGAAGCTCCTCCGAATTCCTCGATACTGTATTCTTTTTTTTGGATGGTCAAACGTTGATCCACTTTCACTTTCTTTTCTTTTGGGAGACATGTTTTACCTACAAACAACAGAAAAACAAAAATTACATTACAAGTGATGTATGCATAAATTTTAAAAAATACATTACAAACACCATGAATACCGATACACCAACAACCACCACTACAAACACCACCAGCCAATGACACAAACACTACAAATACTGACACCACCGACAACCACCACAAACACCACCAACCAATGCCACCACCAGTGCCACCATGACGACCGCAAATACCACCACCACCAGCACCAACACCATAAGTACCATCCAACAATACCATGATAGTCAACAGAATACTGTGACAGAAACTAAAGGTTTATCGAGTTCTTCCTATGATTTTACCATCAAAACTTAAAATTGTAAACCCATTCTCGAAGATAATACAACTAAAAGTTTATTTTTCATCATTACCTTAAAAGCTCTTATTTTTTAGAAAAAAATAATAAATATAGAATTCTTCTCAAACTCTGTTGCCTATGAAGACAAAGAAAAGGACTGATACAAGCAAGAATGAAGTCAAAAATAATACCTATGTGGTCAAAAATAAGAAGAAAAATGATCTATTATGAAGGGTTGAGCAAATTTGTTGAGTAGTTGTTGTTTGTACTGTATTGTTGAGTGAGAATGAGAGACAAAGAGTGAGAACTCAAGATTTGAAATGATGAAACATTTTGTATGGGTTGATTTGTATTTTGGAAAATGATGTCAAGTTTTGAAAATATTAATTTGGTCTGGATTGATCTTAATTATTTTTAAAATTATAAAAGATATGCATAATTTCTAACCCTCTCATCATGCAATTGCCAAAAGGGTACTATTAGTCTAACATATGAATTCAATTGAAAATGTATATGCATAATTTTTAACCCTCTCATCATGCAATTGCCAAAAGAGTGCTATTAGTCTAACATATGAACTCAATTGATATTGTATAAAAATAATTGAAGTTGTAGTTGACCTTATGAACTCACCCCTGGTCCTAGATTAATCAATTAAGGTACTATTAGTCTAACATATGAACTCAATTGAAATTGTATAAAATCAAATGTTCAACATGTTGCATCAGATTTCACATCTGTTGTTAATTATCAATCTGATTAGGTAACAACAGATTATGAATCTATTGTAAATTATCAAATAGATTAAGTTATCTATTGCGATAGATTACCCATCTGTTGTAAATTATCAAATGGATTATCATATGTCGCAATAGATTACCCATATGTTGTAAATTATCAAATAGGCGCTGCCATCTGTTGTAGCTAATCCTATGAGAACTTATCCCTAGTCCTAGATTAATCAATAGTTGACCTTATGAGAACTCACCCCTAGTCTTAGATTATTCAATTAAGGTATTAGTACCCTGTCCTAGGTTAATCAATTAAGGTATTAGTCTAACATATGAGGTAGTAAGAATCAGTTCAGCTCAGAGTGATTGATCGACGACTCTAGTCGGGAGGAATGCAATACCGTATCATCATGTAATTGCCAAAAAAGTCAATTGCAGTTGTAGTTGAACATATGAGAACTCACTCCTATTCCTAGATTATTCAATTAAGGTATTAGTACCCTATCCTAGATTAATCAATTAAGGTATTAGTCTAACATATAAGGTAGTAAGAATCGGTTCAGCCCAGAGTGATCGATCGATGACTCTGGTCAGGAGGAACGCAATAACATCTCATCATGTAATTGCCAAAAGACTCAATTGGAGTTGTAGTTGACCCTATGAGAACTCACATTCAATTAAGGTATTATTCTAACATATGAACTCAATTGAAATTATATTTAAACAAATTTTCAACCTATTGTAATAGATGTCTTTTTTGTTAGAGTAAATCAAACAGATTAGGTAATCTGTTGCAATATATTACACATCTGTTGTAAACTATCAAATAGATTATGTCATTTTTTGCAACATATCACGAATCTATTGTATTCTATCAAACAGATTAAGTCATCTATTGCGATAGATTATCCATCTGTTGTAAATTATCTAATGGATTAAGTCATATGTCATAATAGATTACCCATATGTTGTAAATTATCAAATAGGTGATGTGATCGATTATAGTCGACATTATGAGAACTCACCCCTAGTCCTAGATTAATCAATTAAGGTATTAGTTGAACATATGAGGTAGTAAGAATCAATTCAGCTCAGAGTGATCGATCGATGACTCTAGTCAGGAGGAACGCAATACCATCTCATCATGCAATTGCCAAAAGACTCAATTAAAGTTGTAGTTGACCCTATGAGAACTCACCCCAAGTCCTAGATTATTCAATTAAGGTATTAATCTAACATATGAACTCAATTGAAATTATATATAAACAAATATTTAATCTGTTACAATATATGTCTTTTTTGTTGGATTAAATCAAACAAATTAGGTAATCTATTATAACATATTACGCATCTGTTGTAAGCTATCAAATAGATTACATCATTTGTTGTGACAGATGATCGAACTTTGGAAATTTCCAAATAGAAATTATCATCTGTTACACTTAAGTATTTTAAGATCCTTTTTTAAAGCAATTTAGGTATTTCCTGTCCGAGATAAAAAAGTTAAAATACTAAGGCGGTAAATAATATTGCTCAGTACTACTTGGATAACTCAAAAATCTCCTGAGTGAGTAGTCTTATCTGGTCTTTTCAATGTCACCGTCCTCTCATGCTCCTCAAAAGTTATTAATGAATATTTAAAACCCATATCGATACTCTCTTCTTCAGCCATAAAGTAAGACTTAACTCATCACTCTTCTTTATTCTTAATTCTCAATTCTCAATTCTCTTTATTTTTTTTCTCTCTTTTCTCTCTTCTTTTGGATGAGGATCCTTTCAGATCTCAACCTATCAATTTCTTTTCTCGATTAAACTGGATGTTCTGATCCCTTTGTTTTTTGACATTGCAGGTATGGTTCACTATTTCTCTTTCCATCTCGTCTTCTTCTTTGTATTTCATTCAAATTACATATTTACATATATTGCTATTAATGATTTATCCATTACCAGTTTCCTATTTATTAAAAAAATTGAAGGAAACGTGACTTTTAAGTCTTGAATGAATGAACCATTATTTTTATTAAAATATGCAAAAAAATCATCTGTTGGGAGAACTTAAAAAGCCTTGTTGTCAGTATAGTTTTTTTATGTCTTTTGTTTGGTACTTTGGTGGTGCTGTTGTTGGGGGTGGTGGTGCTGTTGTTGGGGGTGGAGGTCATGTTGGAATATGTGATATTTGTGTTGTGGATAGTGTTGGAACATATGGTGTTGTTTCTTTATTGTTAATGCTGTTAATGGTGGTGTTGTAATAGTTTCCTTAACTATTACAACTAATGAAAACTGTTGGAATAGAAGAAGCAGCTATTTGATGAAATCAAACTAGTAGCAATGCTGGTTTGATTTATTCCAACAGATGACCCATCTGTTATAACATGTCATCCATCTGTTGCAATGATGCCTCATCGTTTGAACAAATGGGTAATCTATTGCATCATATTGGTCATCTGTAGATTCACTCAATTTTGTGTTACCCTGTTGTAATGTTTTTTTTATTCTTCTCTTGTTTGACATCAAATGTATTTCTCTTGTTTGTAGATAAAAGAAAGTGAAACTGGATCCATATTTGTTCGGCCAACATTAAAAGCTAGAGTAAAGATGGGTTTGGAGGAATAAACTGCTTGCAGGTGGAACCACTTCATATGTGGGAGGTATGTATTACTGATCAACCTATCATGAAAACACACATCCAGTACAATGATTTTGTGAATGTTTGTTCTGTACCTATTAGGAGTTAATCCTTTAAACAAGATATGGCATTTTACAGTTAAGATTGTTAGATTCAAACTGGTAATGCTGAGGGACTAAGATAGTGGTTTCGATACCTCGTTATAATTTAATGATGGTTTATGCTTATGTTTTTGTGTCAAGTTTGGGGAAGGGTTCAAGTTTTTTACGGCAGTGTAAATATCCAATAGTTATTGGACTAATTTTAATGATGCAATGGACTTGTTAAAAGGTCCCCGAAGCCTCGCACTGCAGCAAACAACAATGGTCCCAATAGAAATTCTCCTGGTCTAAATTTATATAGATGGGTTGCTGGAGGAGACTATTATACAACAAAAGGTGCTTAGGAGAATACCTGTGAGGGAAGAGAGAGGTTGAGAAGGCCATATATCATCTCAATCCTTGTTTAAGAGAAAACACAGGGTAGGAAGGAAATTTTAGCAAAATTGGCTGATTTAATTGACATGAAACACAAAAAACTGGATAAGTTGCGAATGTGGAAGTGTATCCAAAAATGAAAATCCGTCAGTCGTTGAAGAAAAAAAGAATGGTCAAAAGGACTTGAGTTCGTCACTTTGCTAGAGACTGCAACTAGCGAGCATGGCCTCAATGAAGATTCTCACAAAGTGCAGGACCAGAACTCTAAGAAAGCAGCTTTACGAGCACGAAAGGTGGTAAGATTTTTGGTCAGAATTGCATCCCATGCCTCCTGTTTATGGCTCTGGTCGAAATCTCCATCTGTTGCAATTGACGAATCAGCTGTTGGAAGAAATCAAAATATCTCCTCCAACATATGGTCCATCTATCACTACAGATAATCCATATGTTGCAATAGATGGTAAATCTGTTGTGACAGACCAGACAATGTTTATTCATCTGCACACATGTGATTACTTCCTGCTAAAAATATTTTTTTTCAATTTAGTTGTCCTATTTATAAAATCAAGAGAATTTTACTATATTCTTTCAAGATTACCCTATTATTAAATGACTATATAAAATATATAATTCACATTTATACTTTCAATGCAAAATTAATAAGGCCAATTTAGTAAAATAATCACCTAATTTATATTTTTCTTAATTGGAGTGCCAAGCCATAGGTGTAATACCCCGTACTTTTTCTTAGCTTGAAAGCATCTCAAGAATGTTAGAAGCTTGCTTTGAAATATGAATCCATTTTTGTACATGTAGTATTTTTAAGATTTTCACTTTTTATCATGTGGGAAATTGAATTAGCTTTCTAACGATACCAATTTCGTCAAAATTTGACACCGAAGGAGAAAGTTATGGCCAAAATACAGAAGACAGTAAAACCGCCCAGATGCGACAGTGAGGCTGATGGACCGTCGGACTAGCGACGGGCCATCACAACAAGGCAGTGAGAACTACCTTTTGCCTAGGAGCGACGGC
Organism: Capsicum annuum; assembly: GCF_002878395.1. Taxonomy (NCBI): domain Eukaryota; kingdom Viridiplantae; phylum Streptophyta; class Magnoliopsida; order Solanales; family Solanaceae; genus Capsicum; species Capsicum annuum. Next base: position 13,822 of record NW_025893907.1, on the reverse strand, counting down.
CAGGCCGACGGACTGTCGCTCAGTTCGTCACAAGGGAAACAATGAGGTCACCTTCTGGATAAGGTGCAACGGTTAGGTTGACGGACCATCGAACTTGCGACGAACCATCGCCCAAAAGTAAAATCCCATTCTACTTAGAAGCGATGGTCAGGGCCGACGGACCGTCAACCTAGCGACAACCATCATACCCACCATCGCAGGTTTCGTTTAGTTTTTTTTAAGTCTTTTAACAGGGGTATTTGGTCATTTAACACCCATTTATATATACCAGTTATATCCAATTTTAGCCATTTGGTTCATCATTATTCTACAAACAAGATTAGGGTTTCTCTCTAACATTAATCTCTAAGAACAAAATCCACTCTTCTTCAAGAACTAAGGGCATTCCAATTATTCAATTTCAAGAACATCAAAAATCTTATCCCAAGTATGCATAGTGTTCATTCATGGACTCCTTTCGTTCATGAAGCCCAAGAATTCCTTTTCTAAATTCAAGTTATGGATTTTCTTAGGAATTTCATGATTGGGATGCTCTTATTTATGTTGAAAATGAGTAATTGAATTGTATTCCATGAATGAGTGTTAAATTCCATATGGGTTGATTTGTATAGGTATAGATTCATGAAATCCCATGACTAAACCCTTGAATGACTAAATTAGAATTGAATCATGACAGTTAATTATTGTATGATGTTGTTTACACATTCTATGCTTACCATGTGTTTGATTAAATGCCCAGATGAAGGAAAAGAGTCTAATTAGCATGATATCATGAAATCCCCATGTATGTACAAGATTATGCCTATAACATGTTTGATGAAATGCTTCAGAAATTATATTATAATGATTATTATGTATTCAAGTAAGTCATGCTTTGTCAGTTTCCTTCTATTGAGTCCTGGGGTACTTGTACCCAAAACATTAGCTGTGTGCCTAGAGCCATGCTATATTGTCATGATACTCTCAGTCAATCTATGAATCCTTAGACTTCAGACAGTCTTATGACTCAAGAAATCTCCATGATCTCATAAACTAAGTTAGTTGTCAGATATCAGTAGTATTCCGTCAGTCAACAGAATTCAGTAATTCAGCCCATGTTCAGTTCAGTTAAATCACGTTCAGTATCTATTCAGATAGAAGTAGAAATTAGCATTGAGTGAACCCAAGGATGGGGACACACACTATCATATGAAGGTGTGATCCTTAGAAGACATCCTTGTGTTCTAGAACTATGCAGCTAGCATAGGTTGAGACATCTACACTGTCGATGAGGGTTGATGAGGTGGATAAACACTGTCAGATAAGGGCCCCACCATTCTCGTACAGGGGACACTATCAGGTGAGGGTCATCCATAGCTTGTCCTTACCAGTGGCGCAGTATTGACACCCTTCTAATTAGGGTTACAAATTGAACCCCAACTCAGTCATAATGGCGTATTAGGGGCATGTTGATTAGATAACTACTTCCTATAGTTTTATGTTACAGAATCAGGACTGTCAGACATAGTTAACTCAGATACAGTACGAAACTCAGATAGTTCCATCAGATTTAGGACTATTAAATACAGTCAACTCAGATACAGTACGAAACTTAGATAGTTCCATTAGATTTAGGACTGTCAGATACAGTCACTCATGTTATCAGTTATATTCAAATACAGTTTCTCATGTTATCAGTCATATAAGTTATTAGCATATTATGTTATCAGTATTCAGACTCAATAATCATGTTATCACGATATTAGTGTCAGTTATTATGTCATGCATATATTTTCACGCTCATGATAGTCAGTCTGTTATTATTATTGTTCATGAATATGAACCCCATGCATTTAGCCTACCTCACATGTATACCAGTACATTCAAAGTACTGATGCATTTGTGCTATGGTGTCTTATACCATAGGTTCATTGACACGAGCTCTAGAGCAACAGTAGATTCTAGTCTCAGCAGTCATTAATTACTTTATTAGTTGGAGTTAGTTGGGGACATTTCTATTAACTCCTTACTCAGACAGTTCAGTCAATTAGAGGTTTTCTAGATTATTATGTTCAGACAGTTATTTTAGTTATTTTGGGTATTCCATACCCTAGTTTAGATGTTACGTTTTACTTTAAATATGTGAACCATGTGGCCTTCAGTTCATTTTTCTGCATTATTCAGTATTTTATGTAGTATATAGGTACAGATATCAGTCATGGGTTAGCTTGTGGTCCTTTAGGGTCATGAGCACCGTGTAGCATTCTGGGTACTAGATTCGGGTCGTTACAAGCTTGGTATCAGAGCCTAAGGTTCAATAAAGTCCTAGGATATACAGAAGGCTATAAGATATTTTAGGAATTATTTCCCCTCTTACAGCATTCATGTTGCACCAGTGAGCATAATCTCAAGTCAATCTCTCAGTGTAATCCACTTCTTCTCTTTATTTCAGAACATGCCTCCCAAGAGAAGAACCCAACCTATCCAAGAAGATCCCTGGGATGAACATGTTTCTCATGCGGAGTTCAGGGTCGCATTCACTACTTTCACCCAGTCAGTTGCCACTTAAAATAAATAGCCAGCAGTCATTCTGGCCAATCCAGTGGCTAATTTAGTTGCAAATAGGATTCAGAACTTTACTCGAATGAATCCTCTACCTTTTTTGGGTCTAAGATAGATGAGGACCCTCAGGAATTTCTTGATCAGGTTCAAAAGGTGACAGACATCATGGGGTGACTGTTGTTGAGAGTGCTGAGCTAGCTGTATATTAGTTGAAGGATATTGCTCACACTTGGTTCAAGCAGTGAAAGTTAGAGAGGGTAGTTGATGCAGGGTCAGTTGAGTGGGAGGAGTTTGCTTCTTCTTTCCTTGATAGATTCTTTCCCCTAGAGCTTTGAGAAGCTAAGGTGTTAGAATTCATCAACCTCAGGTAGGGCAACATGACGGTGAAAGAGTATTCTCTTAAGTTTACTCAATTAGCCAGATATGCCCCTTATGTGGTTGCAAATAACAGGGCCAAAATGAGTAAGTTTGTTTCAGGGGCAAACGATAGCGTGGTTAATGAGTGTAGATCTGCCATGATGAATAGTGATATAACTTTAGTGAGGCTTATGACTCATGCTCAGAAGATAGAGGAGCAAAAAATTAAGCAGAGGGAGAAGCAGAATAAGAGGTCTAGGACAGGTAGCTTCAATTTTAGTCAACCCAAATTAGAAGGAGGAAACCGTTCTCAGTTTCGTCCTAAGTCATCAGTTCCAGCTCCTTCATCAGCCAGTGCTCCAGTTCTAGACTTTAGAGATGGCAACAGAGATAAAGCGCCATGCTTTAAGTCTCATGGCAGTGTTAGTAGTGCCCGAACTAATCCCCTTTGTCAAACTTATGGTAGGAACCACAAGAGTGCTTGCAGAGCTGGTAGTGATGCCTGTTTTGGATGTGGCAAGCTAGGCCATAGAGTTAGAGATTGTCCTCAGTCAGGTTATCAAAGTCATCTCCGCTCCTCAGCTCAGTCCAGTCGCCCGAACCAACAGGGTGCCACCTCCAGTACTACTAGTGGGTAATGACCAAATAGACTCTTTTCTCTCTAGTCCCGTCAAGATCAGGAAAATTCTCCTGATATGGTTTTTGGTACATTATAGATCTTTCATGTGTATGTTTACGCTTTGCTAGATCCAGGTGTTTCCTTGTCTTTTGTTACTCCTTATATAGCATTTGATTTTGGAATCAATCTCGAAATTCTAGTAGAGCCCTTTTCAGTTTCTACACCAGTGGGTAAAACTATCATAGCCTGGTGGGTATACAGGAACTGCCCAATTTAGAATGTCACTTCAGCAGACTTAATCGAATTAGAGATGACTGACTTTGATCTCATTCTCAGCATGGATTGGCTTCATTCCTGCTATGCCACAGTCAACTGTAGAAACAGAATAGTCCAGTTTCTGTTTTCAAATGAACCCGTCCTAGAGTGGAAGGTTAGTGTATCCACTTTCAGAGGTCAGCTTGTTTCCTACCTTCGGTCACAGAAAATGATATCTAAAAGATGTGTCTGTCATCTTGTTCGAGTTAGGGACACTAGTTTTGAAACTCCAAGTCTTGAATCAATCCCAGTCATAAATGAATATTCAGATATTTTTCCCGAAGATCTTCCAGGGATTCCTCTTGAAAGGGAAATAGACTTCAGCATTGACCTTCTTCTAGATACTCAACCTATATCTATTCCTCCAAACAGGATGGCACCAGCAGAACTTAGAGAACTGAAAGAACAATTGAAGGATCTCTTAGATAAGGGATTCATCAAGCTAGTGTTTCCGTGCGGGGTGCACCAATCTTATTTGTGCTCAAGAAAAACTGTTCTCTCAGAATGTGTATTGATTACCGTCCGCTTAATAAAGTCACGGTCAAGAACAAGTATCCTCTTCCCAGAATCGATGAATTGTTTGACCAACTTTAGGGTGCCAGTTATTTTTCTAAGATAGACCTCAGATCCGACTATCATCAGCTCAGAGTCAGAGAATATGATATTTTGAAGACAACTTTTCATACTCAATATGGTCACTTTGAATTCTTAGTCATGTCCTTTGGTCTTACCAATGCCCCAACAACTTTCAAGGACTTGATGAACCATGTGTTCAAGCAGTACTTGGACATATTTGTCATAGTCTACATAGATGATATTCTGGTCTATTCCTACAGTGAGCATGATCATGCAGACCATCTCAGTTATAGGGCTTGACTTAGTATTCGATGCCTTAGAGAAAGTCCAGTTGATCAGAAAAAACTCTGGGCTTCTTAAAGATAATAGAAGTCTTATGCAGATATTCGTAGAAAGGATCTCGAGTTTGAGATTGGTGACTATATTTACCTAAAGATCTCTCCCATGAAGGGAGTGAAGCAATTCATCAAGAAGGGAAAGTGGGTCCTTTCAAGATACTCAGTCGCTTTGGCAAGGTAGCTTATGAGCTCGAATTGCCTTTAGATCTAGCTTCAGTTCATCCAGTCTTTCATGTCTCTTTGCTCAAGAAATGTATAGGTGACCCAGCAGTTGTAGTCCCTATTTAGAGCGTAGATGTCCAGAATAGCCTCTTTTATGAAGAGATTCCAGTCGAAATCCTAGACTATCAGACTCATAGACTGAGGAACCAAGAAGTCCCTCTAGTTAAAGTTCTTTGGCAAAATCAATCCGTCGAGGGAGATACTTGGGAAGAAGAAGTAGAAATGCGTACCAAGTATCCTCACCTCTTCTCTGCCAATTCAGATCAAGTTCAAGGTAATAGTTCTCCTTAAGCTTACTCAGTTTCATGTTCAGTGTTTATCAAAAACTTGGTACCAAAGACCATTGCATATTCAGTCATGCATTCATGTATCAGTTCAATTATATAATTATACATCAGATATGCATTCTCATCATGAGAAATTTAGTTCCTCAAAACATCCAGTTATGCATTCATGAATCAGTTACACATGCATCAGATATGCATGCTCAGTATGATATTTCATTTATCAGTTATGTCAATCATGAGATCATGTTTAGTTATTTACATTCAGTAAGTACGTTGGTTATCTTCTCTCCTTACTCTCAATCTCATTCGAGGATGAATGTTCTTAAGGGAGAGATATTGTAATACCCCATACTTTTTCTTATCTTAAAATCATCTCAAGAATTTTAAAAGCTTGCTTTGAAATATGAATCCACTTTTGTACAGATGGTATTAAAATATTTTCACTTTTTATCATGTGGAAAATTTAATTAGCTTTCCAAAGATACCAATTGAGTCAAAATCTGACATCGGAGGAGAAAGTTATGGCCAAAATACAGAAGGCAGTAAAATCACCCAGATGCAATGGTGAGGCCGACGGACCATCGGACTAGCGATAGACCATCGCCCACGACCGTTGCAATAAGACAGTGAGAACAACCTTTTACCTAGGAGCGGCGGTCAGGCCGACGGATCATCGCACTAGCGACGGACCATCGCTCAGGCTGTCACAAGGGAAACAGTGAGGCTACCTTCTGGATAAGGTGCAATGGTTAGGTTGAAGGACCGTCAAACTTGTGACGGACCGTCTCCCAAGCCATCACTGCCTAAATACTAAGATCCCATTCTGCCTAGAAGCGATGGTCAGGGCTGTTAACCCAGCGATGGACCGTCGCACCCACCATCACAGGTTTCGTTCAGTTTTTTTTAAGTCATTTTAATAGGGGTATTTTAGTCATTTACCACCCACTTATATATACCCAGTTATATATGATTTCAGCTATTTGGTTCATCATTATTCCACAAACAAGATTAGGGTTTCTCCCTAACGTTAATCTCTAAGAACAAAATCCAATCTTCTTCAAGAACTAAGGGAATTCCAATTCTTCAAGTTCAAGAACATCAAGAATCTTATCCCAGGTATGCATAGTGTTCATTCATAGACTTTTTTCGTCCATGAATCCCAAGAATCCTTTTTCTAAATTCAAGTTATGGATTTTCTTATGAATTTCATGATTGGGCTGCTCTTGTTTATGTTGAAAATGAGTAATTGAATTGTATTCCATGAATGAATGTTAAATTCCTTATGGGTTGATTTGTATAGGTATAGATTTATGAAATCCTATGACAAACCCTTGAATGACTAAATTAGAATTGAATCATGACTGTTAATTGTTGTATGATGTTGTTTACACATTCTATGCTTACCATGTGTTTGATTAAATGCCTAGATGAAGGAAAAGAGTCTAATTAGCATGATATCATGAAATCCCCATGTATGTACAAGATTATGCCTATAACATGTTTGATGAAATGCTTCAGAAATTGTATTATGATGATTATTATGTATTCAAACAAGTCATGTTTTGTCAGTTTCCTTCTATCGAGTCCTGGGGTACTTGTACCCAAAATATTAGTTGTGTGCCTAGAGCCATGTTATGTTGTCACGATACTCTCAGTCAAGCTATGAATCCTTAGACTTCAGACAGTCTCATGACCCAGGAAGTCTCCATGATCTCATGAACTCAGTCAGTTATCAGATATATGTAGTATTTCATCAGTCAACGAAATTCAGTAATTCAGCCCATGTTTAGTTTAATTAAATCACGTTTATTATCTATTCAGATGGGAGTAGTAATTAGCACTGAGTGAACCCAAGGATGAACAAAAACACTATCAGATGAGGGTGTGATCCTTAGCAATCATCCTTGCATTCCAGAACTATGTATCCAGCATAGGTTGAGACATCAACACTGTCGATGAGGTGGATGAGAACTGTAAGATAAGGGCCCTACCATTCTCGTACTGGGGACATTATCAGGTGAGGGTCACCCATAGCTTGTCCTTAACATGTAGCGATATTGACACCCTTCTAATTAGGGTTACAGATTAGACCCTAACTCAGCCATAATGGCATATCAGGGGCATGTCGGTTAGATAACTACTTCCTACAGTTTCATGTTATAGAACTAGGACTGTCAGATACAGTTAACTCAGATATAGTACGGATCTCAGATAGTTCTATTAGATTCAGGACTGTCAGATACAGTCAACTCAGATATAATACGAAACTCAGATAGTTCCATCAGATTCAGGACTATCAGATACAGTCACTCATGCTATTAGTTATATTCAGATACAATCTCTCTTATTATCAGTCATATCAGTTATTAGCATGTTATGTTATCAGTATTCAAACTCAGTAATCATGTTATCATGATGTTAGTGTAAGTTATTATGTCTCATGCATGTATTCTCACGCTCATGGTAGTCAGTATGTTATTATTATTGTTCATGCATATGAACCCCATGCATTCAGCCTACCTCACATGCATACCAGTACATTCAAAGTACTAACACATTCGCGCTATGGTGTCTTATACCATAGGTTTAGAGATACGAGCTCCAGAGCAGCAGTAGATTCCAGTCTCAGCAGTCTCAGTTAGAAGTGATCCCTTATCTTTTGAGGACATGATTATTTCTTATTATATTATTAATTAGTTTATCAGTTGGAGTTAGTTGGGGACATGTCCCATCAACTTATTACTCAGACAGTTCAGTCAGCTAGAGGTTTTCTAGAATATTATGTTCAGATAGTTATTTTAGTTGTTTTGGGTATTCCATACCCCATTTCAGATGTTATGTTTTACTTTAGATATGTGAACCTTATGGCCTTTCAGTTTATGTTTTTCCGCATTATTCAATATTTTATGCAGTATACAGGTACAAATATCAGTCATGGGTTAATTTGTGGTCCTTCGGGGTCATAAGCACCGTGTAGCATTCTGGGTACCGGATTTAGATCGTTACAATAGGGCTCAACTAATACACAATAGAGGAATTATTAAAAAGAGGTGAAGAGTCGAGACTTTTTATCTAACACATTCAAAACAGCTAATGAACCGAATACTCCATCTGTTGAAACTGATGAATTAGCTATTAGAAGAAATCAAAACATCTCCTCCAACATATGGTCCATCTATGCAACAAATAATATATATGTTGCATCATATGTCTCATCTGTTGCACATATAAACCATTTGTTGCAACAAATGGTAAATCTATTTTGATAGATCATCTGTTGCACATTCAATCTATCTGTTATAAGAGATGCTAAATCTGTTGCAATAGATGGATGATCTATTACAACAGCTCAATAATAACAGCTGTTATCTAGTCACAAACTATTTTGAAAAGGTGAGAAGTATTAATGTAAAAGAAAAAATCGTGACTTTTCACAAAAAATAAAATACCACCAGTTTGAATGTAATTAATACAATGGAGCTGAACAGTCGTGCCTTTTGGCCTGACACATCCAGATTCAATCCTCTATAAATAGGTCCCTCCTTAATCTTTATTCTACTCAACTTTATTTATTTCTTGCATTTTTGTTTTTGTGTGACATCTATGTTCTAGATATGACTGATCCTATTCCGGATATTGCTATTCTACGCAACATAGTGCGGGAACTTCAGAGGCAAGTTAATGACCTGTAGAGGGAGTTAGTCGCTGTGAGAGCGACGATGTTCAGAGAGATACAAAGGATGATGAGGGCTCTGCTGCTGCGAGTTGATTGGCCGACTGTCATTAATGATGATGATGATGATAATAATAATTAGAATGTATTTTTCTTCTAGCATATGTATTTTAATTTTTCTATTTCGGATCTATACCTAATGTATTTTATTTTATGTTTAATGAAAAATTTACTTTTAGTCGACTTTGGCATTCTTATTCCTATTCAATTTTCATTCTGTCTATTTCTTCTAATCTAAACATTCATACATGTTAACATGTCGACGGTTGGAGGCAAGGAGCAATGTTGAATCCAGTAGCACTAGCAATTTTGGCTTTTGGGTTCTTTCAACAGATGGACCATGTGTTGAAACAAATTGGTCATCTGTTGAATTTCTATCAATAGCTTATCTATCTGTTTCAATAGATTTATCATCTGTTGGAGGAAAATATTCTAGTTTGTGGATTTTTTGAGAATAATTGTGGTCTGCTGTATTATTTAGTTCATGTTTTGCCTCTTTTTATTGATGCACAAATTTTTAAATTTTTTTTATATATAATAAATGATAACGTTAGGTTCACAATAATGAGTTAAACATATAAAAATCCATAATAAACAAACAACAACACAAGTTTCTGCAATTACAATGATCATGGTGGATTACGATTCGGGTATGTAGTTCTTTTGTGCCAGTGCACTTACATATGGAGCACTTGTTTCTTCTTGATAAAAATAATTCTCCAACTCCACGCCTCCTCTTATATGACTTTCTTCTTGATTTGATAGTGCTTGGGTCAATATATGGAGGAGGTATTAATCTCCCCATAAGCGCTGTAGGAACAACCCAAGATTCTTTGGGAGGCACCGGAGTAATATGCCCACTATATGCTATTTCATATTTTTCCATCAAATAATATTGAGAGGAGTGCTTGTAAACTTCAGGTCCATATTTATGATCGTATTGAGCTCAAAGCGCTGCCATAGCACATGGACAAGGTATTTTGTCCAAGTCAAAACTCTACACGTTCAAGATCTTATTTAAAGATCGACCGTGGCAGCATCACCATGATCGGTGATACTGAATTTGTAATCTTCTATTTATGAGATAATAACATATTCCCCAAACTGACGTTCGTTGATATTTTTTTTGATTTCGAGAACAAATTGGGTTTTTTTTTTGTGGACACTTGAACTGCACATGCCTTTTGTTACAAAAATTGTTGTACTTCTTGCTTATTTTTTCAAACATAGCCTTGATGGGAAATTCTCTTTCATCGTCAAACAATGAATTCACCGATTCAGCTATGTTTGATGTCATAATATCATACCTATAGAAAAGAATCACTTAGTACGACATCATACTAAACTTGCAAATCAAACAAGACATTAAATTCATAAGAATGTACCTATCTGCTGGACAGAATGCCAGGCTCCATCTCTTGAAACTGACACGTACGAGAAATTCTGCTACCTTGGGATTCACATCTGCTATTTGATTGAAATGATCTAGAAACTCCTCTCTACTATATGCTTTAGCTGCTCTATAAAAAAGGGTGACGACCCTTTCATTGTGATAGTTGCTTTGAATGTTCTCTCCAAGATGCCTGATACAACAACCAAAGTAAGCTGAAGTAAAGAAAAGTGAACCCATCTTTGGAATACTTGGATGCCTATTCGATACAAAAAACAACTCTGGGAGTTTTAGAAACTAATTGCATATTTGGAATCCCTAGAACGTAGGCTTCAAGAAGCACCTATAATCTTCGCATATAGAGGTACGTGGGGTTATCTCAAAAATCTCATGGGCTTTAAAAATTCATGTTTTCAAAATGAGGGTTTTGAAATTACGAATATGATTATGTTTTAAACGTTTTATGATATTGATTTGGTATTTAGGCCTAATTCCAATGTGATTTGATATATTATACATGGATATGCATGTGTTTCATAATGATGATAAATTGAGAGCATGATTTACACGGAACCCCTCTCTTGATTTGATATTGTCTTAAGTTTTCACATGGTATGAATCGTTTGAAATCATCTTGAAATGCATGTCACGAAATGTCTTTAAAATGGCATGATTTGGATATGGTTTTTGACTTTCAAAGAGAGAGTTATTTTGTTCATGTTGAAATATGTTGCATATGATGATTGAATGAAGAGAATGATATAATACTGATGACTTGCAAGTCGGGTATGACGATACCCTACAGAGTATGACATGTGATTGATTTGAATAAAGTTTAAATGCATTGATTTTCATGAGAAAGGTGGATGCCCGAAGGTGTTTGAGTGAAAAGGCTAATTGCTAAAAACTATAGTTGCCGATGCGGGTCATAGGATATTGTATCCTACATGGGAGGATAAAAAAATAATTGGAACATCTCACATGAGGGGTTCCCTGCAGTGTACTCACATGGGGGGTTTACCGGCTCCAAATCCTGGTGGCTACTTAGATTGGAGGCTTGGGGCTGAGCACCAGAGGCGGATTCCACATACCCATGGAATTACAATTGTAGGGTATTCCACCTAGCTCAATCGCATTACATTGGTATTGAAAACTATTACATTATGCCCATGTGTTTTCAAATAATTTGATATGAAACTGCTTTATAATGGCTCTCACCTATATTGTGTAAAAATACTATATTTCTATTTTGATTTCTCTGCGTACCAGTACTTTTGTATTGACCCCCTCTCCTCCCAGGTTTAAAGGTACAGTCTAGGGGTCTAGACAACTAGTAAATTCCTTCCGACACATCGCAGAATCAAGTGGTGAGCCTTCTATATTCGAAAGACCTGATGTCTGTAGTTTAATTTATCATTTATTAGCTTTGGGTCTACTGGGGGCCTTGTCCCAGTTTTCAGATAGACAATTATTTTAGTCATGTAGTAGAGATTTCGCAGACGTTATAGAGATGTTGTGTTGAGATTGTGGGACATTATTTCCCATTATTACTTTTGCATGATTCTTGGCCATGTTTTCGTTATATTGTGTATCTTTCGCATTTCTTTTATCATATGAATTGTGTGCATGATTACCAGATAGGTAGGGGTGTTTCGGGCCTCATGGTTCGAAATACTCGTCACGGCCGGGGTCCCAGTTCAGATCGTGACAGATCCATTAACCATGACAATCCAACCTTATTGTTATTAATCTCTCCATTAGTGGTACTTAAATAAAGTCATTTGTCAAAAAAGTTGATAGTGATTTCATAGTACTGTGAATAAATCCCAACAGATGTGTAATTTGTTGCAACAGGTAAGTGATCAGTCGCAATAGATTACTTACCTATTGGGATTCATGTTACACTCCTAAATATCTATTGTAATAGATGAAATGCCTGTTGAGATTGATGTTACAGTACTAAATCACCTTTGAAGCTAATTCCAACAGATGAGTGACAGTTGCAACACATAATTAACCTGTTATGACAGATGACTTACCTGTTGCAACAGGTTAGTAATCTGTTGTAATAGATATTTACCCTGTTGCAACAGATAACACTTCTGTTGGAATCACATTTAGGTTCTATTGCAATAGGTTACTAATCTGTTGAAACAAATATTTATCATGTCGCACCAGATAACTAATCTGTTGCAATAGATGTATCAAATGTTGAAATAGATGACCCATCTATTTAAACATGAATCCAACATATCAGTCTTCCATTGAAAAAAATGTCTCATCTGTCGCAACAGATGATTTATTTATTTAAATAGATAGATCTTATGTTGGATTCATGATTGGGTTCTATCCATTGTTGGAGAAACAACAACACAATAGTAGTTACCCAGATGATAAATTCAACTAAAAAATCATAATTTGACTTACCTAGGTCTCTTATGAAGTAATGTGTAACACCCCGATTCGCTGAACCGGAATGCTACACGGTGCTTATGACCCCGAGGGACCACAAGCTAACCCATGACTGATATCTGTACTTGTATACTGCAAATCATGATATAATAATGCGAAATACATAGAACCATAAAGCCATAAGGTTCAACTGAATAAAATCATATGGGTGAAAATACCCAAAACAACTCAATCTGAACGTAAATCTAAGCATAAATCTGAACATAAATTTGAACGCCTCTAAACTATCTGAATAGGGAGTTGAAGGAACATATCTCCAACTAACTCCGTAAAACTGAACTGAAGAATATAAATAAATGAATCAAATTATATTGTCCTCGCATCAATGAGGACTCACTGTGTCTCTGCGACTCGAATGCTACCGCTACTGCTGGGCTGGAGCTCATGTCTCGAAACCTATGGTGTAACATGAAAAGAAAGCACCATAGCGCAAATGCATCAGTACAACTGGAGTACTGAGTATACGAGGAAGGTAGGCTTAACATAAAGGGTTTCATGCATGAACAACACTGACTGACTAATATGAACGTGGGAGTGCAAAAACACATATATAGAAACTGGGACCGTGAATACATGATAGCATGACCTGTAAGTGAATACATGGTTTACTGATAACTGTCATGATTGATACTAAAACTGATAACATGGACGACTGTATCTAACAGTCCTGTATATACTGAAATTTGAAGAACGCCCTGAGTTCTTTTACTGAGACTGATACTGAAACTGTGGGAAGTAGTTTTAACCGAAATGCCCCATGTATGTCGTTATGGCTAAGCTGAGGTCCAATCTCTGCCCCAACTGGAGGGGTGTTAATACCGTGCCACGGGTAAGGACAGCCTGTGAGTGACCCTTCTCTGGCGGGTACTCAATGAGAACGGTGGGAACCCTAAACTGACGGGTTAAGCCACCTCATCAACCCTAATCTGACGGGTTAAGATGTCTCAACCTACGCTGGCTACGTAGTTCTGG
>NW_025893906.1:0-3611 GCF_002878395.1 Capsicum annuum | reverse complement strand
TTATTAAGAAGATATGATACATATTATATTTTTATTAAAATATTATTATCATAAGTATTGATCATCCTCACACAATTCATCGAAAGCCTCACATAAAAGAATTTCAATTCCAACAGTAAAAGAATTTGAGATTTTTTGCAAGGTTAGTTTCATCATCATCTTCTTCTTGTTAGTTTCCTTTATATATTTATTTATTATTATTATTTTACTCAATTTTTTTCTATAATTTTTCAGCTTTTATTGGAAATTCCATTAACAGAAATTTGAATTTTGTGAAAAAAGAAAATACCCAGTTAAAAAAATTTGATTTTTATTGTGAAATTTTTATTTTTTTTTTGAAAAAATTAAACAAATCTCATATTTAAGAAGCCATATTACACAATATCCCTTAATATTTTAAAAAATTACATAAAATCTCGAATTCATATTTACTAGTGATACATATGTTATATGTATCACTACTGTATGCATATGTATATAATAGTGATACATATATATATGTATCACTAGTCCATATGTATTACTGTTTAACATATGTATTACAATTTGAAATTCTGGGATAAGATGTAATTAGCAAATTATTCGAGTTTTTATGTAATATTGCTAAAATTATCCGGAATTCATGTAAGTTACTTTTTTCTTTTTTTTTTTTTCAAATTTTTCTTCAAAAAGTTAACTGAAAAAGAATGTCAATCACAACTTAAGTTTAAGTGTTACGTGTTTGTTGTTAATTGATCATTGTGCTAACCTAGCTCGTTATTTGCAACTTGCAAATAATGGAGATTTTTGTTCTATAAAGTCAACTGAAGACCAAAGTGGATGATTTGACACAGTCTAAAACGTTTCCGGTATTATGTCATATCAACTAAAAACCGGAGTGTACTAGAAATAATCGTACAATACTATATTATTTTAACTTATAATAGTTAAAATATTAATTTGTTGTCCTTGTCACTTTTGAACGAAATATGAATTGCTCCATATATCATATCGGGAAGTTTTATTAATCGCTTTTCTTTTGTCGTTCTATAGCCTTCGTAGTTTTTCTTAATTTAGTTTAAAATACTTTTTAATGATTTTATATGGTTTTGTATGAATATATTAATTTTCTATTCAAGTGTCTTTCATATTTTATAGAATCATCAGTTTATTTATCAAGCAAGTAATAAAAAGGTGTATTCAGGAAAAACTACGAACTCTGAGATTATAACAACACAAATTAAGAGAGAGTTTAGTTTAAGAATAGCAGCCATGTCTGGTACAAAAAAGGCCACTAAATTTAGCTTTTGGCTCCAGAGATTTCTTGATAATTAGTCCGTCGGAGGCTTAAATTGCATGACATCTTGTTTAAGGTTGATCATGTGTTTAAGTGCTCTTTAGATGTAATTGTTCTTGATGGTTAATGGTAATATTTACATTTGTTACCAAAAAAAAAAAAAAAAAAGTGACGGCTATTCAATTTTTAACATTTTAAATATTAAAATATCCTTAATAATGTAACTATAATAAATAGTATAATATAAATTCTCAAAAATAGTTTTACCACTTAGGAAATTCAATTTTAAACTTTTGATATTTAATTTTTCCATCATCAATAAAAAAGAAAATAGAATAAAAATGAAAACAACAATCATAGTCGAACGATCGAAAATTTACTTAGTTACAAATATCTACCAATAAAAATTAAGAGGAAAAAAAAAAAAAAAGAGAGTTGATGCAAAATAAATCTCTCCACACCAATAGGAAAGGAGTATTATTTTAAAAACTTTCCATTTTCACTTTTTTATTCTAATTGGATATTTCTCTCTCAAGATATGAAAGAAAACTACCTTTGTGGTCAGGAATTTTTGTGAATCCCAACCTTGTCTTTTTTATTTGATTTCGTTTTCTAGAAATATATGATTACATGTTACACTTCACGATAGAAATTCAATCAAATTTAGGAGGGATGGTAGGGGTGTCCTTATATTTGTTTTCTAGTTTTTTTGTTTTTTTTTTTTTAAAGAGGGGAGAAACATAGATAATTATTTGAATCGTAACCAGATGATGGATGAAGCCTGAAGATAAGAGTATATCGTTGTTTGTGGATGGTTGTGTTAGCTTTCCTAACAGCCTATTTGGATGGTGGTTTTCCATGGTATGGTATGGTTATCATGGGAATCATGTTTGTTTTTATTGTAAATTAAAAGGTATGGTATGGTATGGTAACATTTCATGATTTGAGAATCATAGAATAGTCCATTTTTTTGAACCACCGATTTGATGGTTTTGCATGATTTTTTTATTTATTTTCCCAAATATGCCCTCATATAATATTTTTTATTCCTATTTTACCCTTTATCCCATATTGCTTACCATCTTAATATGTTAGAATTTTTACGTACAAATCAAATCAATTTAAAAAAATATTGTTAAATAGTAGTGAACGATACATTCTATCCAAACATACTACTGTACCATACCATATTGTACCATACATTACGAAACCATGACAAACCATCATCCAAACAAACTCTAAGAAATACAGAGAAATACAAACAAAGTTTATCAATAAAATGTACCTTTTCAACAGATCACATATTACGTAATTAGGAGAAGATAGTACATATGACCAAGAGATATTAAAAAAAATCATTAAATTGGAAAATATATGGGTACCTCTTTTCTTGATTGGGAAAACAGTGCGGAAAATTTAATACTCCCTTCGTCCTATTTTATGTGTCGTCATTTAATCGGACACGGAATTTAAGACATGTTTGCCCACCTCTTTAGCTTGTCTTATCAAACTACTAATACGATTGGTTTCCTCAAATGTGTTAAACAATACCATCCTTCTCTTTTTCCTTTTTAGAGAAAATACCCAATTATGCCACTAGGCCTAAACTATACACAAAAAGGTTATGATACACTTAAATTTAAAGGGTATTTTACTACCTCTAAACTAATTAAAAGTATAATTCTGACACTCTTAGTGCCTACGTGGTGCCTACATGGCACAACACACTGAAGTGTTCACATAGGTACAAGTGTGTGCCACGTAGGCACTAAGGGTTTCAAAATTACACTTTTAATTAGTTCAGGGTTAATAGAACCCCCTTTATCTCTCCTTTTTATCTATGATTAATTGTTTGAAAAAAAAAAAAAATGAAGATTCGATAGTACTAACAGAAATAAAGAATAAATTAGAACTCACTTGGCAAGATTTTTTGTGAATCTCATTAATTATTTGTGCGTGATTTGCTCCACAAAATAAAAAAAAATTATTATTTTCTTAAATAAATATTTAGTCAGTTTTAAATATATCACCTTATAATATATGTATCATAATTTAAAAAAAAATGAAATAAAATATAATTAACCAAATAGTTAGAATAAAATATAATACCAGGGATTTATGTAAGTGCAAATTAAATTTAATTTTCATGATCAAACGGAGGCTAAATATAAATATATAAAGAAAAGAAACACAGAAAAAGTTAACAAGTGGAAGTGCGCTAGATTAGTGAATATAAAATGGAAAAATTACCTGAAGCCACAACATAACTATCTAAATTTCTAAAAATCTCCCAACTTCTTAAAAATTACTTAAATCCCAATATTTCATATTTTTT
>NW_025893905.1:0-6528 GCF_002878395.1 Capsicum annuum | reverse complement strand
GACCAATATTGAATGTGAAATATCACTTGAATGGGGATGACGACCCTACGTATCTCATTAACAGGCAAACGACCAATACTGAGTGTAACATGTCACTTGAATGGAGTGACGACCCAATGTGTCCCATTGAAAGGCGGAAGACCAATATTGAATATAATATGCCCCAAATATAATAAGATTTGTCCTTTAGAAAGGCTGGATGACCCAAATAAGATAGGAAAATATAGAAGTTGATTTATTGAACTTCTTCCTTTGAATCAGGAGTCCTCTAAAAGACTTGTGCATGTCCTGAGCTTCTAGATTGAATCCTCAAACTTTGAGAGGATACTTTTGCATTATTTCTAGAGTCAATCTTGCATGACGTCACTCATGATGATTTAGAGATAGTATTTTAGATAATATCTCTGCCTCTTCATCATTATACACGATCATTTCCCTATAAAATTAGAGAAAGTTTTATAGATCATAAAATAGAAACATAAATCAAGAGTAAAATAAGGAGAGAAGTTGTCTGGATTACTATGGAAAGGCCACAGCGGGTCTAATAATGACCTTTTGTCATGCTTAACGTTGTCTACTTTGTGACTTCACTATTTATACATCCAAAGAAAAAATCTTAGTTTTGAGAGACTGACTGTGTTGGTATTGCCTTGCTCTATTGATGCACCTTGTTGATCATTGATTTTCAAACTTTCTGATATTGAAGTACAACGTTTTGTGGATTTTTTTAGGATCTTCCTCAAAATATCTACCCCGGTCTATAATATACAACTCCCAAACTTTCATATAACTTGTTCACATTTGCTTAACATGAAATTTTTGAGACCTTCTCAAAAATTCTACCCCAGTCTAAAATGTAAAGTACTTGAGTTGTTTCTGACATAAAGTACTTTAAGCATAGAACTTCAAATATTATGCCCCGATCTCAGCTTCAACAACGTCTGATTTTTAACTTTCTAGCCAATGTCAAGTTTTGTTAAATTTTTGGTACCTACTCAAAAATTGCTACCCTAGTTACATACTTTAATCTCATCATTATTTATCTTGGGAAAGGATCCTCTGAGATCTTCTCAAAAATTTTGTCATGGTTTCTATAAAATGTTATGAAAAATATGATAGAGATAGTGTGGCACCTACGCATTCCATTAAGGTAGGAAATGTAGTTCCAACATAAAGTGAAAAGGTAAATCTTCTATGGGATTGACCGATACCAACATAGGCCACCTACGTATCCTATTCTTGGGAATTTAGGTCAAACATAGTTCATACATATAAAAAGATATTTGATACTTTTGATAACGTGACCAAAGACAATACAGGCCACCTACTTATTCCACAAGGAAAATTGGTAGAACTTAGTTCATTCCAACTAAAAGGGTGCAATTACAAGGAAATCAAACGACAGAATGCAAGTACAAGGAAATAAAATGAGAAAGTACGATTACAAGAAAAGAATAGCAACATCCAAATAAAGGATAGAAGGACGCCAGAAGTACTCTTTTTGATGACTCCAATGACTACTTCTTATGATTGGGCAATGAAATGTTGTTAACATTAGCTAGAGCTTCTTTAAGAATTATCACCTTGTTGTCAATCAAATCCTGAACTTTATGCTTTAGAGTGATACATTTCTCCATATCATGTCCAACAACTCCAAAATGGTAAGTACATTTCTTGTTTGGATCGTACCAATTAGCAGAAGTGTTCACTAGCTTCGCTTCCACTAGATGAAGTAGGTTTGCTTCTTTCAATCTTTCAAAATCTTGGGTAAGAGATTCTGCCAATGGCATGAAAAATTCTGGGAAGCTTTCCTTCATGATTGGCACAAGAAATATTATTTGTATAGTTTTGTAGTTAAGGTTGAGCATGATATTTTTCTTATGCATTAAAGACTGGATAGTGAGAATATCGAGCATTGGGTTGATATCGAAGAGGTTGCTTGCAGCTAGAAGAATTTTCTTGAGTCATCACTCCCATTACTTCTTTATCTTTTTTCCCCATTTCTGAAAGAGCCAGTCTGGAAGCCCTTATGAATGGATTGTAGTTCTGCCAAATTAATTATCCTTCCTATCTTGAGGCCATCCTCAATCATTTCCCCAGTCTTTATAATTTTAGTAAACATTTTTCCAGCCATTGTTACCATGCGATCAAAATATTTTTGGTTTAGTGCATGGATGAAGCAACTAATCATTTCAGCTTCTTTCATACGAGGATGTACCTTGGTTTCCTCTTCTCTCCGGTGTATGGAATATTCGCGAAAACTCTCAATTGATTTCTGCCTTAGCTTTGTGATAGAGATCCTGTCAGGAATAATATCGACATGAAGCTTGTAGTAATCCACAAAAGCATTTTCCAAGTCATCCTAAGTGCGCTATTTGGTCATATCTTGTTTACCGTACCATTATAGAGCTTTTTCACTCAGATTCTGACTAAATAGCTTGACCCGTATTACTTGATTTTTGCCTACACCAATTGACTTTTAACAATAAGTCTTCAAATGAAAGAAGGGATTTTTGAACCCATAAAACTTATCAAACTTTGGGTTCTTATAACTAGGAGGCAACTCAATATCGAGAAATACACACAAATCTTCTTACTTCATACTTTGGTTATTCCCAATCCCTCGAAGAATCCTCATTGCATCTTTCAAGGCCTCGAGCTTTATGTTCACTGTTTCATCAGTGTACATTCTTGGATCATTTTGTGTCTCACCATAATGATTAGCATTTAAGCAGTATAACCCTTGAGTTACTGTTACTGGTGAGTTTGTAGCATAGGTATACACTGGAAAAGCATGGTGTGATAAGGATATGTTCTAAACATTTGGAGCAGAGAATGCATACACAAAAAGGGTATTTTGATAAGTATGAGCAAAATGACTTTCCTGATCAAGTCCTTTTAACGTTAGAAACATAAGCCTCTTTTGTCGAGCATCAGGAGGCAGAGTCATGTTTGGAGGAGTTTGATAAGGTGTTCTACTTTGAATCACCATAATACTTAGCTCGGCAATTTGTTTCTCTAAATCGACAATGAGCACTAGATTTATTTCTCTTCCTATAGAGGCACTCGGGTCCATTTCTATAGAGAAGGTGGAAACTGATTCGAATGAAGTATTTGTGTTAATTAAACTAGGATCCATAATTGAATGAGTCCTTCTATTATTCCAAGAAAGAATTGATGAATCTGTAGTTGCTTTCTTGACCTTAGACTATGTGAAATTACTGATGTTCTGCCAGTGATTACTTTTTGTCTTTATGAAGCGGGCAAGTTTGACTACTAACACAAATCATCCTCTCTCTAAAAGAAAAGAAAAACACTCAAAAGGTAAAAATCTTAGTTCATGATCATATTAATTAACCAAAATAATATACAAAATAAATGACATATATGGTTTGAAACAAACTAGTACAGAATTTGAAGAATAGGATGCTTTGAAAAAACAGTGAATGAATAATCAGAACTTTGATCATTTGATAGATTTTGAATTAGAATGAACAAAGTAATTTGGAGAAATTGGTGTTAATGAATAAACATTCTAAAATGTTTATTTGAAAAGTTCTTTTGAAGATAACATAGTCTTTTTATTAATAAAACATCTAGATAGCTATAATTATAGTTGAGTGCGAGAGAAATGAATTGTAAGAGCAGCATGTTCCATGTGAATTGAACAATGACCTAATAAAATTTTGGATTAAACGTGAGGTAAATTGGAAGGAATACAATTGACAGACTTTTAAGGGTATTTTGGAAGGGTTCAAATTTTGAGTCTTATATGCCTATTAATGCTTTAAGATTTTGAAATAGAATAATGGAATAGCCTTTTTTAAAGTCAAATATATATTATTTAAACACGCAGATCAAGCAAATATAGACAAAGCCAAACAATAAAACCCTTTAGCTCATAAATAATTAATACGCATCCTAACATACATCAGACCTTTCAAGCCAAAGGTAGGCCTAACGTTTGAAGGACATATATGCTGTTTGTAAGATGTTCCATTGTCCCCCAAATATAACCCAAGGGCCAATGGTCCGTACAATTCGACATTACACCCTTCAATTAAAACACATAAAGGATGATCGTCCATTGTTGACTCGTGGTCAAAAGACGTAAGTGAGTTTGTCTAATGTGCCCAATACCCTCTTAGGTATTGGGTAGTCCTAGGCTCATGCCTAAAAAAGATTTTAGTTTTGCTCTATCCTAGGTATCTAGAGTGAGCTTTGACCAGGTTCCCAAGTGGATAACTCGGGTTTGAATTACGAATAGCCATCGAATTCCTAACATGCCAATAAACTGTCGTACTTCCAACACTTCATTTGGAATTGATAAATAGGGATCGAGACATCCGCAAAACCCCAAAACAGTTTATATATTCTAATGTGGAAGTATGTCATGAAATGCAGCAGTTTAAATTTTATGAAAATTTAAACATATAAGCAAACAAACAACTTAAGTAATACAAATCCGAATAATTAGTCACAGAAGTTAGTTCAAATATTTGGTTAAAACCTAATTAACTCCCCAGCAGAGTCACCATTTCTATTTTATCCCTTTTTGAATTTATTTTGGTAAGAAAATGATTTTGACCTTCTTAAAACTATTTCAAAAGATTCAAGAAATTTTCAAAATAATTTTAAGAAAATTCACAGAGTCGCCACTTGATTTTATAGAAAAATCAAGAAAAAATTTAAAAGGGTTTCAAAGGTCCAAAAATAGAAATAAACCTTTAAAACTAGAGAAACTGGGTAAAGGTTCAATTAACGCCCTAAGAAAGTTTTTAAGACACTTAGGAGTGTCCGTTTAAAATGATTTACAAAAAAGAGCTAACTTGACTAACCTAAAAATGACTAACTTTACAAAAGGTTGATTTTATAAAAATGCTAAAATTATTTATTTACGTATTTAAAGTTTATCCATTTACACGAGAAAATATTCTACTTGAATTAAACTAAGTTGCATTTTTTAAGATTTAAGAGGACAACATTTTTTTTTTATTAAAAAAAGAAGAAGATTGTAGAATTACTTTCTTATTATTTATTATTATTACAAGAAAATCAAATTTGTTATAAATAATATCTTTAAAGGAAATGTTAAGAGTCTATCAAATTTATAATATCTTATTAATCTTGAAGAAATTATGAATTAAGTAAAAGGAAACCAAAATAAAATAAAATGACAATACTTTAGGGAATTTGTCTAGGCTAATTCATTAAAAAAAAATTAGTTAATACTAATAAGCAATACAAGCTACCAAAGTAATACAAGAATTGAAATTGGGCCCTTAGTTAGCCCATCAATAAATCTACCCAACTTTGAATTATGGACTTTTATTCCATTTTTCTGCAGTGTATACTATATGTATATCAGTCCCCTTATCTTCCTGCGTTTTTATATATATGGTGTATACATGACAATATATTGGTCATATATACACGTATTTTAGTCCTCCACCTGTATAATCAGTTTCCTCCTTCATTCTTGCCGAATACCTATGTATATCTGCTGTATACGCGCGTATACAACCTTTTTCCTTGTCTCTCAGTCCATTTTTTTGGACTTTGGTTGAGGCTTCTGAGTCTAAGATGATGTAAGCCTCTTTGGGATTTTGAGACTTGGTCCTCGAGGAATTTAGAAGACGAGATGTGGAGTCCAAATAGACTCGTACAAGGAAGTTCACATGCACAATAAAGGAAATAAAACATTAGTAACTAATCTAAGAAAGATGACTAACATGTTTGTAGATGAGACTACTAAAATCACATATAATGTTAATCAGAGAAAGGAAAACTGATTTATATAACTTATAAGAACTTAGTAGTAGAACCAATTCAAGCGACTGGCGTATTTTTAAAATATTTAGGTTTATTTAAGATATACTAAATGAGAGATTTGGAAATCCCCACTGCTTATATATTAAATACATCTAAATACCCACTTAGGTAAGCAACCAGAAGGAAATAAAAGTTAGCAAGCGGGTCATAATTCTTCAAAATACATACTTTGTAAACTTAAGGAAACTAAAGGGAGTAGGAATTCTATAACAAAAAAATTCTAAAAGGAACCATGCTTGCATCAAATTGTTTTAAAGGAAGAAAAATAAAATAAAATTCTGATATAGCTAGAACAAAAGAAAGAGTAGACATCGATGAGCAAATCACTTAGGCTATTCCATGCCACAGATAATCTTTAATGAACTAGCTAAATATCGTATCTAATCCACATGAACCCCAATAAAACCTAGGCTTCAAATCTTCCAAGTTGAAGAGTAAAACAAACATGTACTACTTATAAATAGTTACTAAGTTGTAGACACAGAGGTGGAATCAAAAGCTAGAAAATGAATGTAAGACCCATAATTTCTAATTCACACATAAACTAGGGAAGTTAGATACATATTTAATACATCATAGAAATTTAAATTTCAATACACCCTCGAGGAGACATAAGATTAATTAACACCAAATATGAATATCGAAATAATTCAATTAGACGGAAAATGAGTTGAACTATAATAATAACATGAAACA
>NW_025893904.1:0-5971 GCF_002878395.1 Capsicum annuum | reverse complement strand
GTAACTGACTGAGTTCATGAGATTACTGAGATTTCCTGAGTCACATGACTGACTGAATTCTACTGAGCATGGCTTAACTGAGGATATTGTGACAACATGACATGGTTCTAGGCACACAGCTATATTTTTCTGGTACAAGTATCCCCAGGACTCGATGGAAGGAAACTGACACACATGACTGACATGATCATAAGAATAGAGTCCATAATTCATAATATCATAAGTAGGGGATTTCATACTACACATGGCTATCATATTCTTGATCATGAAAAGGGAATGCATATAACATGTAAATACTAGCATAAATTCAATTTCATGAGCATTCCATATTGCAATAACAATGCGTAATAATTTGCATGGAAATCATGTTGAGCATAAGCATAGAACATGGAATAGTCATTTAGGACCTATTATGTCATAAAAGCATGATTTCTAGTCTCTTAGGTATTTTCTCAAATACCTTACATGCAAATCTTTAGCATAGGTGGATTCATCAAGCTTACAAGTATTCAACCACCAATTTCACATGTTTATACATCATATACCACCATAGTTTCATACAAACATACTAAGATCCCATCTTGGGCATCATCAAATTTCAACAACATGATCATCAACCATCAACATCATAAATATCATAATACATAATTTAGAATATGATTTTCTTTTTGCTTTATGGATGACAGGAATCCATAAATCAACAAACGCATACCTTAGTTCGTGATTCTTGGAAGATTGATGGAAAGATTTTTGAAATTAAATCCCCAATTGAAAACCATCTTCTTGTTCTTAAGAGAAAATAGAAGAAAAGAGTGTATTTTGGTTGAAAATGGGGTTAATTACGTGTTTATGGGTATATATGGGGTGTGAGATGATCAAAATGCCTTTAAGAAAAGAGAAAAAGACACAGTTGTCCCTCTGTTGACTGTCTGACAAGCTGAAGTAAACTGATCATAACTTTTTACTCAGATGCCCAAATTAGATGAAACCAATTGCATTGGAATGAATACTCTCATAGCTTTCATTTGATATATCTGATATCTCACAGTTCATTATATACATGGAGTTATGATTGTTTGAAATTGACCTTGAAATGCTGAAAAAATTTAGGCAAGCATTGGAGTTAGCAGGCAGCGCGGGCTAATCGCCCGGGGCTTCTGTTTTGGACACCTAAACATGCCCTTACACTACACCAAAATCTCCAAAACTCACCCGAGATATACTACGAGCTTTCCCGATCATAACGCAACTTGAAAATTGAAAAACAGATGTCGAAAAGGTCATCAAATAAATTCCCAAAGTTTGGAGGTCTAAAATAAGACTAAGTGTTGAATCTTGAACACACAGCAAAAATTTTCCAAGTCTTGGGATCTTTCATGGAGATTTACAAGCTGAATTTGACACGCGATTTTGTGGGGTATTACAATATCTCCCCCTTAGGAGTATTCGTCCTCGAATGAGATTGACTTAGAGGGGAAAAATGATAAACTGGAGTACGCATAAGACATTCGCTACTGAGACATGAGTTCAGGACTGACATGACTAAAAACTAAGCATATTATACTAGTTTATGAATGAAGGACTACGTGCTCTGATGAACTGAGTTTCTCAAAATATGAATGTGTATCTAATGCATAACTGACAAGCTAAATCCATTATATCTGATGCATGATTATATGTCCAATATGTTATGTGAATGCATAACTAAAAGCACTGATAAGCTGATCACGCATATCTGATATGTAAATATATGACTAAACTGGCTTGTGAACATGCGACTGAACATCAAATGGTAAAAGATACCAAGTTTGAACTAAAAACTGGGCATAAAACTAAATACCAAGTTTGGTACTAAAATTTGAACCTGAGAACGAGTAAGTTCAAGAAAGACTGTTACCTTGAACTGAAAATACTGATGAGTCTGAGGTCAATTACTTAATATGCAAGAGCGGGAACATGAGGACATAACTGAGCTTGGAACATGATACATAAATTGAACTGAGTCTGTAATGCATAACATGGATGGATATCGTATCATGGATTAAACTGAGCCGTTGAGTACATGGCTTACTGCTGAGTTTTGGAGTTAGAAGGTCGGCTCATAAGTAACCCTTTCTCCAAGATAGATTCATCAAAGAAAATAACATGTTTAAACCATGAAAGCTTGGGGGCTATAGTGTATCTCCCCCTTGGGACACTATATCCCTGAATCCTGACTTGACTGAGATACTGAGGAAAACTGAGGCGATGTACAAGGCACTTACGAATTGAGTCGTGACTGAATATCTGAGATCTAAAACTGAGACATGATGCCTGAAATAAGCTGAACATGAGTGCATAAATACACTAACTTTCTGATTAACTGAAGGAATGATAGCTGAATACTGGGTATGGAATAATGAATTATACTTAATCTGAATAGCTAGGCTGAGGCTATAGAGTATCATAGGTATAAGAAGGGACTGATGGAGTAACATGAGGTAACTGAACATAGATTTCTTGAAATCTATATTATTTGAAAATGCAGGACCAAGTGCATTACATGAGTTGGAAACATTCCATAGACTGAGGTATGGAAATACCTATAACTGAGTAGCTAATAAATGTATGCTGTGGTCAAGCAAGTTTGAAACCAAACTGAGTTTCTAAGTGGAGCATTGATCTGAAGCTAACATCCTAACTAATGCTATAACTGGAACCCATACTGGTGCTTGGTTCAAATAATAGAATATTGATAATTGAAGTTTAGACTGATACTGAAGTACTGAATCTTGATGGCTGAGTAACTGATTACTAATAGTCATAGTCTTGTAGGACCGTATGAGTCCTTTACTGAATATTGATTACTGAGCTGATGCTGTATCTAAGGACTGGGGGACGAAACATCAACCCCATGGATTCACTCAGGAATCTAAACTAAGAGTAGACATGACATATTATGAATTTATGTAATCGCTAGGAGCGTAACATGGATCATGAGGACTAAGCATTCTATAGACTGAGATACTGAAGCACTGATAGCTGAGTAACTGGTAACTGAATTGTTGATAGTTACATGAGGGATCCTAACATAAGTCAAGGATTTGAACATATAATCATACTCTGCACTTTCACAACTTCTAAGTACAACCCCTTGTTAGCCAATTTCTTGCTTACTAACATGACGTTCAAGTCTATCTGCATAACTACACCCTCATGTAAAACAAGCATGCAACAATTTGTTCTTAACATGAAACATCTACTCTCCTTCATCTAAGCAACTGCTCATCACTACACTATTTCACAAGGAGAGGCTTCTAAAGGATTAAATCAGGAGGACCTAAAGTATAAATGGATACTAGCTGATCTTGAAACATGACTAAAACTTTGAGAAATAGAATACCAACAACATGTTTATTTACCAAAGAAGGTATGAACTGAGAGTATACATGACATAATCTGAATTTATCTAATTTATAGGGGCAAATCATGAGTCATGGAAATTGAGTATACTATAAAGCATGATATGTGTACATGAACTGTATGACCTGAGTTTAGAGTTTCTGCATTTCTGGTACATGATTCGTAACACTGAGGGAGATGGCACTGAACCCCTTATGTTAGGAACTAAAGGCGCACATGATCCCATGGAAAGTTCATGAAATTAAGTTATGTTCATGAAACATGATTCGTACTGCGGAGTAAACTGGGACTCCTTATGCTGGGAACGAAAATCATACATGATTTATGGTGAAGAAAATGAATGAGCATGGTTCGTGACCATAGAGTTGACATGCAACTCCTGAGTGGGTTTTGAGATAGCTGAGGTGTAAAACTCTACATTGAGATAAGAATGGGTTGGGAATCGTCTGCCATTACTGCTTTCTATTCATACTGGCACTATCATTGGAATTTGAGAGCCTGACTTGGTTACTTGATCTACTATCACATATTTACATTCTGTTCGACACCTGTCTGTCTAACTAAACACATCATCTATTGCGATTTCCTCATATACTACTAACATCACATCCACACTTTCATACCTAATTTCAAGTCAATAGACTTATATTCTTGCTTGCACTATTCAAGCCCACTAATTGGTATAAGTATCCCCATGAATACATGATCTAATAAATTTAAATAATACTATCCCAACTCTACTACTGCTAAGCTTCTGAGTTCAAGCTTCTAACTCTAGGTCTATGCTATCATAGAATTCTGAGAAGGGATCTGATGAAATATCTAGATTTGGGTGCGAGAAGGAGTTCTCATGATCATATAGGAAATTTGTATAACTTTGGAATAGAACTGGATTGATAGGGCATTGCTGAGTCTGTAGCCAATCCCATAACTGATGGTAGGGACTGTCTGAGAAAGCCCTGTCTTTAGGACCTTGAGTTCACTGTTTCTGTTACCTTAAAAGTAAGGTGGAGTTGATATGTATAGAGCATGATGAGAATTTCCATCAGTTTTCTTAGAAAGCCTTTCTTTAGCATGATTTGAGACATGAAAGAAGGGAAACTATTTCTTAAACACCCATAGCCTCCTGCACATAAGTGTGGTGCACAATACACACATGTATAAGACTCTACTAGATGTGGCTTTCAGACTTCCTAGGACACTGTTTAACCTTAGGCTTTGATACCAAGTTTGTAACACCTCGATTTGCTGAACTGGAATGCTACACGATGTCCATGACCCCAAGGGACCACAAGCTAACCCATGGCTGATATCTGTACCTGTATACTGCATAATATAGAACATAAATACAAAATACATAATACTGTAAGGCCATAAGGTTCAAAAAAATAATCATAATATAAGAGTGGGGTATAGAATACCCAAAACAACTGTAATACTATCTGAAGTCTGAACATACTAGTCTGAAAAGCCTCTAATATGACTGTCTGAATAGAGAGTTGATGGGACATGTCCCCAATTAACTTCGACTAGCAAAACTGAATTGAAATAAACTATAACATAAGTAATGATCATGCCCTCGAGAGACGATAACTCACTGCTGGAACTCTGACAGCTAAGATGCTACTGCTACTGCTACTGCTGGTCTGGAAATCATGTATCTGAACCTATGGTGTAACATAAAAGAAATCACCATAGCGTGAATGCGTCACTACAATTAAGAGTACTGAGTATACGAGTGAGGTAGGCTAAATGCAAAGGGTTTGTATGCATGAATAATGCTGACTAATATGAACGTGAGAACACATACATACATAAGTAACTGCTACTAAACTCATGACGATACTGACTACTGAGTCTGAATACTGAAAACATGAGTTTACTAGTTCTGAGATACTAAATGACTGTGTTTACTGATATTGATTGGTGAATCATTAATAAGTGAGGAATTAATACTATATTACTGAATACTAGGAGGCTAATACTTTATTACTGATAAAGAAATGACTATTTCTGGCAGTCCTGATTATGAAAGACTGGTCTAATTGACTGTACTGACAGTCCTGAAATTGAGTACTGATAGCATGAGTTTACTAAAATCTAATATGACTGGCAAATAATTTCTGATAGCTGATATAGCTGATAACATGAGTGATAATATCTGATAGCCTTGTTACTGGATACTGATAACATGGATTACTGTAGCTGACAACCCTAAATCTAATGGAACTATCTGAGTTTCATACTATATCTGAGTTGACTGTATCTGATAGTCCTGATATTCTAAAGAACTATCTGAGTTCTTTTACTGAGACTGAATGACTGAAACTGTGGGAGATAGTAGTTTAACTGACATGCCCAATGTATGCTAATATAGCTGAACTGGGGTCCAATTCTTACCCTGATAGGAAGGGTTTCAATACCGTACCATGGGTAAAAATAAGTTGTAAGTGACCCTCAAAACTAGCAATGTCCCTAAAAGAGAACGGCGGATGTCCGCCTCATCAACCCTCAAGCTAACAGTGTTGATGTCTCAACCTATGCTGGCTACATAGTTCTGGAATGCAAG
>NW_025893903.1:4269-7858 GCF_002878395.1 Capsicum annuum | reverse complement strand
TCAATGGTATATCGTTGCTACAATCTATCAAATATTATGTATTGGTTATATGATTGCTTATCAGATATGCTATGTTGGTCTTTTTACCGCCTTAACTCTCCAATCGATGCAATGAATTATTGTTTCCCATTCCCATTTAATGAAAAGCTGCAGAAATGTCTGTTCACAAGAAAAACCCCTGGTATATGCAAACCAAGCGTTTTCTCTTCTGACACACGTCGACTGACCATTCGGTGGATATATAAAAGGACTCCATCTATTGGTCTATAAGTAAAGTTTCTATTTCTACGTAACCCTTCAGTTGTCCCTAAACCTAATATTAGAAACCCTCTTCTTCTTCTTCTTCTTCTTCTTCTTCTTCTTCTTCTTCTTCTTCTTCTTCTTCTTCTTCACCCAAATAGAAAATATGCCTCCAAGAAGGATAGCCCTGCGCCTTGTCAGACGTGTTCCCCCAAGGCACTACGACCTCCTTCTTCTAAGGAATGACTTCGATCACCTATTCTATGGATGGGGTCAAGACCGCATCTACCTAGAGAGAAAACTCCATAGAATTGCTCGTTTCCTGAGGGAAATTCAAAAAAGGCTCGAAATAGATGGCCCTGACTACATCACCCCCCCTCCCCAGCATCCCCGTGAAATTTGTTGTTGAGTTTTTTATTTTCTTTTATGTTTATTAGTTTTTATTTTGTGGTCATTGCAGAAGAAGTTTTCTTATAGGATTGTTGTTAGAAGAAAACTTCTTCTTATTTTGCTTGTTCTGGCCGATGTTTCAATGCTTTGAATGTAAAAATTCTATGATTATGCAATGAAAAAAGAATTTTTGTTTTCAAATTGAATTTCCCTCTTTTTTGTTATTGTTATTTTTTGTGTTAGCATCAGTAGTGAATGCATCTGTAAAAACAAATCACATAAACAGTTTCTCGTCGATTACATAAAGAGTCTATGCTCAATCACATACTTAGTCTATCATCGACCCGACATAGTAGTCGAGCATCGATCATGTGAATCAATGGAGCAGCAGTTAAATTAAAATAGATAATACTTACAAGTTTTTGGGCTGGTGGAATAAAATAATTAAATTAAAAATAATTTAAACTGATAATAACATATTTTGGGCTGGTGGAATAAAATAATTAAATTTAAAATAATTTAAACTGATAATAACATGTTTTGGGCTGTTGGAATAAAATAATTAAATTAAAAATAATTTAAACTGATAATAACAGGTTTTGGTCAATTGGAATAAAATAATTAAATTAAAAATGATTTAAACTGATAATAACATGTGTTGGGGCTGATGGAATAAAATAATAAAATTAAAAATGATTTAAATAGACAATCTTTAACTGTTGATGATTTAAATTAAAAATGGTATAAATAGTAATTTTATTTTTTGGAATTGGGGGTGAAAGTTAATAGACCGTCGTAGATCATGACAAACGTCATCCATCAACTAGACACTAAAATATATCGTAGACTGATATGGTCTATCGTAGACCTACACCTGTACGAGTGCATCGACGGATCTCTTAATTAGGCGTAGACCACTGTGATCTACGAGACTAATATAGACCAACACTTGGATGTTGTTTAAAAGAGAATAAATAAAGTAAAAATAAATGTAGGGTGAGTTTCTATACATGTGAGGGAGTGTAAACAAGTCACATAATCATATTAGAGGTTATACAAATTAGGGGTGGTGTATTAAGGAGTGTGTGGATGGGTAGTGATTGAATGTCCAATAGCCTAAAGGTAATTGTTTTCAAACCACAAGTATGTTTTGTGCATGCATTTTGTACTTGATGACTACACATTCCACATACTCCTTAAATGACCATCCCTAAATCAAAAGATTATGTGGAATGGATAATGATTGGACAAAATATATCCACAAAACATACTTATGCTTTGAGAAACATTACTCTTAGGAGATTGAAAATTTAACCACTACCTATCCACACACTCCTTAATACACTACCCCTAATTTGTATAACCTCTAATATGATTGTGTGACTTATTTACACTCCCTCACATGTGTAGAAAATCACCCTATATTTATTTTTAATTTATTTATTCTCTTTTAAACAACATCCAAGTATTGGCCTATATTAGTCTACATAGATCACAGTGGTCTACGCCTAATTAAGAGATCCGTCAATGCACTCGTACAGGTGTAGGTCTACGATAGACCATATCAGTCTACGGTATATTTTAGTATCTAGTTGATGGATGGCGTTTGTCATGATCTACGACGGTCTATTAACTTTCACCCCTAGTTCCAAAAAATAAAATTATTATTCTAACGATAACAAACGACTAATTTTGCACTTACCACATCTTTTTTTACTTCATATATAAAGTCGTCACTCCCTCATTATTTTATTTCATTAACTTTGTTTTTATTTAAAACTTCTACAATGTCTCAAGCATCTCAAACATCAAATTCTAAAAAGAATCTAATTTGTCGTTGTGGTAATACGGTTGTCTTAAGGACGTCACGCACGAACTCAAATATAGGTCGTAAATTTTATAACTGTGCAATTGCAAATGTGAGTCGTGTATGTCGTTTTTATAATGTTAAGTTAATCGTTATGTAATTATAACTTATTTTCTAGGAAAATAGCGCATGCTCATTTTTTAAATGGATCGATGAGCTATCACCTCCAAGAAGTCCATCAACGTTGAGTCCGGGATGTGACACATCAAATTTTTGTGGCTTTGCAAAATTTAATCTACTACAAAGGCTCCAAAAATGCGAAGAAAATAGAGATTTTCTTATGAATTTGTCCAAAGAAGCCGAAGAACAAAGGGATCACCTTAAAGTATTGCTACATGATACCCAAATAGAGAGGGATCAACTAAAACAAAAATTAATTTTGACCGAAGAAAGAGATAATGGCCTAAAACTGATGTTGTGTTCTATAATGCTAGTATTCGTTCTTTGGAAAAGTGTAATATGAATGTAGTGATATTGAATAAATAATAATACTTCTATTTTTCTATAATGTTAACATTGTTTTTGATAGAATCATAGTCGATCAATCAACAAATCAACTTAAATGGAGCAGCATGGTAATGATAGACTATGAAAGAAGTATACGAAAGATTAGCTAAACATTCTACGAAATAAAAGAGAGTTTCAAATATCCTACCAAACAGATCATTCAACATATTAACAAAAAAATAATTCAAATGTCTTTTTCAAAACATTTCCTCCTCATCAGCATAGGTGTTGTTGATTTTATCAACAATATCCACGAACCCATCTTGTTTTTCTTCCTCACCTTCTTTTTTTCCTTCACCTTCAACAATTGCTTCTTTTTGACCTTCCTTTTCTTCCTTAGCTTTTTTTTCTTCCCCTTTAGCAGCTTTTTTTTTCACCAGCTGCGGCTTTATCAGCTTCTTCTTCTTCTTCTTCTTCTTCTTCTTCTTCTTCTTCTTCTTCTTCTTCTTCTTCTTCTTCTTCTTCTTCTTCTTCTTCTTCTTCTTCTTCTTCTTCTTCTTCTTCTTCTTCTTCTTCTTCTTCTTCTTCTTCTTCTTCTTCTTCTTCTTCTTCTTCTTCTTCTTCTTCTTCTTCTTCTTCTTCTTC
>NW_025893903.1:0-4169 GCF_002878395.1 Capsicum annuum | reverse complement strand
TCTTCTTCTTCTTCTTCTTCTTCTTCTTCTTCAACATCTTCTTCTTCTTATTCTTCTTTTTATTTTTCGTTTTCTTCTTCTTCTTCTTCTTCTTCTTCTTCTTCTTCTTCTTCTTCTTCTTCTTCATCGGCTTCTTCTTCTTTATCAGCTTCTTCTTCTTTTTCTTCATCAGCTGCTGCTCCTATTTTTTTCAACTTCTTCTTTTTCCTTGGCTTCTTTAACTACATCTCCTCCTTTTTCCTTGCCTTCTTCTTCAACTGCTACTGCTTCTTTTACACTTTCTTCTTGGCTCTTGTCTTCTTTCATTTCTTCTTCTTTATCCTTCTTTTCTTATTTTTTTCCTCTTTCGCCACAATAGTGGCCAACTCATCCATTTTGCTCATTTTTTTTCTTTTCTTCTTCTTCTTCTTCTTGTTCTTCTTTATTCATCTCCGATTCACGAAGGTCCACATGCACTGTATCATCATATTACAAAGTGTTATTGATATTTAAAGCTAAAAATTCATTAACAACATCAATTATTGAATGAAGTTACCTCGCTCGTGTTGTTGCTTATCCTGTTTTTTTTCTTCAATTTTTTCTCTCTAATATAAGCAGCAATATCAAACACCACTTCCTCGAGTGCAGCAACATGCTTATGTAGATCCTCGCGGGATGAGGTGACCATTGCATCGTTGGAGGTGCTCGGAGTATCATCATCACCAATGCGTACTTCAATGGGGTTACCACCCAAATTCCCGTCATTATTATTGTCGTCATTTGAAATAAGGACAGTCACCCCTTCTAACTCTTTATTTAAGCCATTGAGGACATTATTCTTCACCTCATCCGTATATGGCTCAAAGGTAATCATGTAATCTATCTTCGTCTCACGAACAGTAGGGATGATATACGGGTGCACGTTCTATAAAATATCAATTAACAATTACATAACATTCGATGCAATAGTAGTATTATAATTGCATAGTAAAGAATAAGTTCATACCTCGGTAACTTTTCCTTTGTACTTGAATGGGTCGCCTTCGATTATCTGGTCACTTTTTGTAGTGTGCTATCTGAGGATGCGGGGAATGGAAAAGGGCTCATCCATTGATTTTTCAGGAAATTTTCCAAGATGAGGAAAGGCCTCGTACATCCAAACCTGTAATCAGTACAATAGAGAAAAAAGAACTCAGAGTCTATGACAGAGTATAAATAAAACAAGAATCTTTGATAAACTAACTAAAGGGTTTATGGTAGATACCATGAATGCCCAGGGAAATCCGAATAGAGCATAGGAGGCCTTCTGCTTCTCATCAAATACTTCCCTCTGCTTCTTCGGTTCACTTTTCTTCTTCAGATTGTCCAGGTTCAGTTGAAATGTCTCTTTGCCCCACGGATAATTCTTGAAGAAACTCAAATAATCGACCATTCGAATCAGTTTCGTGTCGACAACCTTCGTCAAATCTTTTGTAAGCAACATGGAGTGCAAAAACCACAGTAAATAGCACTTAAACTTCTAGTCCTCGTTCAGCTTATTTCATCTGATCAAGTGTAACAAGTTGGCCGCCATAATAATTTTGTTTTTCGTCACCTTAAAGCAAAAATGCTCCCCCCTGTCTAACACCTTCATCGTTTATTATTCACTGGGGTATGATGAGCAGTTCAGCCCCGTGATTAAATAAAATTCTTTCAAGACAAAACAGACAGGCTTGTTGTTAACGCAGAACCACATCTCATGACTCATGTTATTCCTTTTGACGCATCGCAACAACAAATAATGGACCAACTGCCCATTGAACTTGAGTTATTCCGGCAGGTTTATCAGGTGTCCGAAATAGGACCGCTTGAATCTTTTCTTTAACTCCTGGTCGACAAGAACTTGCTTAAATTCTCGATAAGAAGCCATTCTTAATCTGATCGATATCCTCGTCGGGAAAGATCCAAACTCGTCCATTATCGTTTGAAGGTCATACCGCTCCACGGAAATAAACCTTAAAAAACTTGGCACAGACAAGGGATCATTATCCCCATCATCACTGTTTCTGCCACTTCCCTTGCTCTCTTCACTGTCACCACTAATACTGCGCTTGGGAAGGACATCTTCACTAGACTTGGCG
The DNA here is from genome assembly GCF_002878395.1 of Capsicum annuum. Lineage (NCBI taxonomy): Eukaryota > Viridiplantae > Streptophyta > Magnoliopsida > Solanales > Solanaceae > Capsicum > Capsicum annuum. Next base: position 2,070 of record NW_025893903.1, on the reverse strand, counting down.
TAGTTGCTTATCTCCTTTAAATCTGGATCAGATTCAGATACTTCCTCGTCAATTTTATTTCTTTTTGAGACATTTTCAGCTGGTTCGGCTTTTCTTTTTCTACTGCTACTGGCTTTACCTTTAGGATGGATGGTTTTTTACCCATTTTCAACACAATCTACACCTACAGAATAAATCTTCCATTTTCAGTTCATATACCACTAGTCTATCAATAGAAATAAGTCAATGCTCAAATGAAACCCCCCCCCCCCCCCCCCAAAATAAAATAAAATAAAATAAAGAAATACCCCACCAAAATCCAACATGGAGTATCAAAATCAAACTAATTAGTTATTAATCTTTCAATTTTCACTATTTCAGCCATCATATTTTGAAAGAATTTCATACGTCTAAAAATTTATTTCAATCTAGGGCATTCTGATTTCGTAGACCACGGGTTGATTTCATAAACCACTGGTCACTGTTGGAATCAAACTGCCAAAATAACTCTTCAAATAGAGATTATCTCACCATTCCACCATCAAATAGTTCACTCCAAACATCAATAACTGTGAACCAAAATCCAACATGCAATATCGAAACACGACAATAGCTAAAAATCAAACCACTGCACCTAATCGAACTAATTAGCTTTTAATCTTTCAATTTCCACTATTTGGGCAACCATTTTTTAAAAGAATTTCATACGTCTAAAAATTTATTTCAATCTAGGGCATTCTGATTTCATAGACCACGAGTCGATTTCATAGACCACGGGTCATCGGATAGAAACAACTTACTGTTCAAATCAAACTGCCAAAATAACTCTTCAAATAACGATTATCCCACCATTCAACACTTCTTTGCTAAAAAAACAGAACTAAACCAAAACTCCTTAATCAACCAAATTCGAAAAAAAATTCCTACATCACTACGAATCGATTAGCAAAGAAACCTATTTAAATGGATCTATAAATGATCGAATTATGATTTTAAATAACCTTAAGAAGCAAAAACGACCTCTTAGCAGCTGCAGAAGAAGGAAACACGAAAATGGTGTTTGGGGAGAACTGTTCTTCAAGTGGGAGTTGGAGAAAATTTAAGAGGAGAGAAAATATTTTTTTTTGATATTGGAAGATGTTGATGGGTGTTAGTGTTTTATATTAAATTTGTAGATGGGTGTTAGTGTATTATGTTAAATTTGTAAAGTTAGAAAAATGATACAATGGTCCCTTGACCCACATGTGGGCCAACTTTTTCACCTTTTTTATACTTTTTTATACCCTAACCCTAAAAAATAATTCAAAAAAAAAATTTAGTGTCCCTTTGTCTAAATAGTTTTGAGAATGGTAGCTTTTGCCAATTTTTCCCTAGTCACTTTGCATCTGAAGAGTGGGAATTGACAATTCATCAGTTGGGTTATATGTGGCTAGACGAGTCTTTTCTGGGTTCTTGAAATATCGAGATTCTATTGTGATAGAAATTGAGGTTTGTGGACTCTCGCAACTTCTCTTCTTTTCACCATAAAGATTACGCCAAATATGCTCTACTTTGCAAATCAACTGGATTTCGACTAATTCATAGGCAGGTGGAGGATTTTTGGAATTCTTGTGTTTCGTTTTAGACCACCTAAAGGTGTAATGCAATTTAGGCTCGTCGTAAGCAAAAATCTCCATGCTAAATTAATTTGATAAAAGATTGATAGGTGGATCAAAAGATTGTTAGGTGGATTAGGAATTTATAGATATTCCAATTCATAGTGGATTGTTAAGTGTTTTACTAGACCTACTTAATGTCTTAAGCTGGGATTAATAATAGGGATGATTATACAAAAGTACAACTAGCAAATATGCATACTTGAACTAGGATTATAATAATGAACATGTGCAAAGCGTAAAGGATAATTAATTTCTGGCTTGGTATTCTATTTAAGAAACTTACGGTTATCCAATGTTGAAACTAAAAGGGAAAAGGAATAATGTCGGCCGTGCATATATGGTATGACTTTATTTAATATTCTAGGTTAAAAAATAATTATATAAAAAAAGTATGGGATAGTGCTCTTAAGTTAAACTAATTTGGACTTGGTTT
>NW_025893902.1:0-3501 GCF_002878395.1 Capsicum annuum | reverse complement strand
TCTTCTTCTGTTGTTACACTGCTAAATTCATCTCTTATAGTTATTTCATATTTTTTCAATATTTTTGTTGGTAGTATTTTAGTAGTTGTTGATGTTCTTTCTGTTTTATTATCAGATCTTAATATTTTTTTACTTGCTTTGGCTAGGTTTAAAAATCATAATTTTATTGTTCATGTTAATGTCTTTTCTGTATATTCTGGTGTGTTTGTTGTATCTATTTTACTATCTAATAATTATTTTGACATGTATCCTACCCATAGTTTTATTGTTTTATTTATATCTATTACACAGTCTAAATCTACAAAGTTGTAATTAATTATTTGTTTTGTTGTCCATTTATTATATTCATCCTTTGGATTATATCTTTTAAACTTACTCTTGTAATTATATGTTGGTTTTCTTATTTCTGATGTACTAGGTATTATATTTTTATCTAGAGTATTTACTTCTGTATTTATTAGTTCTAGATTTTCTTTATTAATTAATTCTTGTTCTTCATTAATTTCTAGTTTTCTTATGTTTTCTAGAATTTCTGTATATGTTTCACTATCTTCCGAGTCATAATTATCTGTTTTTTCAGCATCTACTGTATTTATTTGTAATTTACTGGTTTCTAATTCTTTATTTTTTATTTCTAATTTTTCTTTAAATTGAGTTATCTCAATTAATAATTTTTGTTCTTTATATTTTTCTTCTTTTTCTTTCTGTCTTTTTTTCATACAAATCTTTTAGCATTTGTAGTTCTTTTTCTAATTCAGTAATTCTAATATTTTTAGTTTCTTCTATTTTTCGTATATCTTCCGTGGTTTGTTGTTTTATTTGATTTATTTCTTTTTTTCTGTCTATTTCTTCATTTTCTCTTTCTATTCTTACCATGGCTGCCAACTTATCTTCTAATTTTAATTCTTTTTTTTTCTAACATTAAATATAAATGTTCATCTATTTTCTTATATTTTCTTCCTAAATTAGAGAATACTATTTTTATTTTTAATCCTTCGTGATTTTCATATGTTTTTTCATCTAATATAAATTCTTCTTTGTTCATTTTATTTAAATATATAGGTTATGTTGATATATATATATATATTCTAGACTATCTATTGTTGATTTTAAATTTGATATTTCTTCCTTTTGTGCAGTTATTGAGTTTTTACTAACTTCAACAACTATGTTATACTGTAGTTTTTCTATTCTTATTTTTAATTTTTTACGTTTTTTTAAATATTATTTATTTTAATTTTTTATATTTTTGTAATTTTTGTTCGTTATTCATCTAAGTAATATTTATGATATTTTGATGGATATCTAAATCTAATTTTATCATAGATCTAATAAATTAATCAAATATATCCAAATACATTTTGGATATGAGCTCTTTTGATGTAGTATTCACTTGAAGTTGGTCACGTTTACTGCAGGTTGAATTTCAATATTGAGATCTGAAGAAGATTTAATAACTCAAAACAACAAAAAAGGAAGGAATAAGAAAAACAACAAAGGAAAAAGTAAGAAAAAAGATAAAAATTATCCATAAGAGAAGAAAGTGCAGATCATTGAATAAATATAATAAAAGATATAAAATGAACAATGAAAAAAATAAAAAGTGGGTTAAAATTGTGATTGGCCAATTATATTGGTGGTCACGTGAATGCAATTTCCATCAATTTCAAGTTGTCTAAATTTGTTTTTTGATTGGCTCAAACTACGATGACTTTTCCTATAAATAGCAGGGTCCATCTTTCAGTTGAAGCACACCAAACAGAGAGAGAAAAAGCAAGTGTTCGAGAATAATCCACATGCTATTTATTGGTCTTTAAGAAAATAGTATGAAAATAATATTGTAGTAAGTTATGTAAAATAAAAGAGTATTGTCTCTTTCAAAAGTGTAGTAATCTTTAGACACTACGAAGTTATAGCTAGTGTTATTATATTACTTCATTTTAGTATTATATATACCCCGTAATATTAATGTCATTGTTACTTTCTTGTTATTGCTATTTAAGTCATTGTTACTCTCTACTTATTGCTATTTAACTTGGATATTATCTTGGGTGGAATTATTAATTTTTGCAATAACGTAGTATCAGAATCATGAAAAATAATAGTCCACTATCTTTTCAACACCTCTGTCTCACAAAAGAAAATTATAAGAAATGGTGTCTAAGAATGAAAGCCCTTCTTAGCTCTCAATATGTTTGGGACATTATAGACAAAGTGTATACAAAACTCGTCAATGAGGAAATTATGTGCCAAAATAAAAAATAAAAAAAAGATGTCTTATTAAAGAAAAGAAATAAATATCAACTTTTCCTCACTCTCATCCACTAATGTTTGGATGATGACACATTTGAGAAGGTGACTGATGCAACTACCTTAAAGGATGCGGGAGATTTTGTGAAATTCTCTCGAACGAGTTGATAAGGCGAAGAAGGTAAAAATTTGAACTCTAAGAATTTAAGTTTTGAAACTGTCATGACCCAATTTCTAAGGACATGATAGCACCTACTCCAACCCACTAGTAGGTAATCCAAGTCATAGCTTGAAACGACAAGTAACGGGCTAGCTAGTGAAAGCTACTAGGGAAATAAGAATGGAATAATCAACAAGAAATAATAATCCGAAACAAATAAATATACATACATAACATATTATGAAAGAGAGGAAAAAAGGATCCCTCCCAAGACCTAGTAAAGTCAATACAAGAGCCACAAAAATCAAAAAAGAAAGAGTTCTAGACAGTATTCAAAATTTATATATATACACATAGTAGCCTCAAAATATACTAAAAACTATCATAGAAGTAGAAGGGAAAGGATCAGCTCCCGACCATAAAAGCTCACCCTATCTCTAATCAATAACAAGCCTGAGGATAACGTTAGTGGCGGTGACTTGTACTTTGATATACATTGAGGAAAAAATTTTGAAGTTCATTACAAGTACCAAAACAATGGGTACTCAATAGGTGTCATAGGTTAAGTAAGCTAAATCATAGTATAGTATAATAAAGTGGGAGAATGTAGATAAAAGTCGGGAATAAAGGATATAAATGAAAGATAACATATCACACAGAATTGATGCTATACATGTTAGATAAATAACTTAACAAAGAAAATAAAGTCTAAGTATAACCTAATTATAACCTAACTGGGTCCTCATAAGCCCAGAAGGCACAAGCAAGAAGAATATAACATAATCGAGCCCCTGTAAACCTGGTGGTTACAAGCAAAGACTAACACCAATATGATGATAAAATAACAATATTAGTAATATTAAATCAAGACAATGCATAGTAAGAATACCTGATGCTCCTTACCCAAACATAACCCAAGTCTTACCAGTCCTTATCGGGTTTCTAAGAACAACTCGGTATCCAAATATATCATAAATATTGGACTTAAACTAAAAATAGGGAATAAATCTTAATAGTAAAATTATGCATATAGATCATCAATACTAGACTTGAACCGGATCAAGAGACAGTACCATAATTGTATAATGTTA
>NW_025893901.1:0-3660 GCF_002878395.1 Capsicum annuum | reverse complement strand
AAGTAATATTTTCGGCAAGACAATTTTGACAAGTTTGCATTCCAATTTTAGAGAAAGAACCTAAATGTTCTTCCTTTGCCAATCATTCATTCGATCTTTCCCTATGTTACCCAATCTAGCATGCCATGTAAGTATATCAACATCAATATTACTTGAATAACATGACATTACACAACGGTCAGCATAATAGTCATAAGTTGAAGGATTACAATCTAAAATAATAAAGCGATTACTACGATGTCCAAAACCATAAAAACAATTCTAGAGTAATTCGTACACAATTACGACAAAAAAATAATTGAAAAGTAACATCTAAAAGAACAGACACAGACACTAAGTTTCATCAAATTCCTGGAGCATATAGGACGTCATGCAACATTAAAGACCAGCCCCCACGAAAATCTACTTTGCAACTGTCAATCCCTTTGACTTCAAGTCTTGCATTATTTCCTACATATATTTACCTTGATCCAGGTGAAACTCGATGGAACTCCCTAAATATTTCTCGATCTTGACTCACATGGTCAGTGGATCCTGAGTCTACAATCCACATAGGATAAGATTCAGTTAATAAAGTAGTGCTAGAAACATATGTAGCACTTAGAGTTGTGTTTAGAAATGCTACCTTTTTCTGCTTAGATATTCACGAGCAAAATACCCCAGAATTTGGCAATTGTAGAACTTCATCTTGCTCTTGTATTTCTTCTTGAAAAACCTTTTTTCCTTCTTAAAATTTGGCTTGTTCTTTTTCTAAGAGGGTCCTTCTTCAGTCTCTTTACCCTTCTCATTCTTTTTCTACTTTTTCTTATGCTTGAATCTAGAAGATTTCTTACCACTTGATTCTGCCATAAAGGCATTGAAGTAGCTTTAGCAGCACCAAGCCACTCATCTTCAAGTTCAAAATGATGGGCAACATCAAAAAAAGTTTTGATGCTATCATTGTGGGTTAAGTTGACCTTCAAGTGTTTCCAATTATTGGGAAGTGATCGAATTACTGCCGGAACTTTCTGCTTATCCGAGAGAACATGACCAACACTTTTAAGTTGAGCTATCATATCATACATCACCCTAAGATATTGTTTGATGTTCTGATCATGATACTTCTTGTAAGTGTCAAACTTGATAGTTAACTGTCTGAGGTGGGTGACCAAAGTACCCCCATATATTTCTCGTAAGTGTGCCCAGATGGCATTGGCAGACATAAAACATGGTTAATACCTTCAAAAACATTTTGCTCTTTCAGTACATACCATATTTTACTACTTCGAATGTCGTAGTTGTCTTCATTTAGTTTTTCTCTTTTGTTCAAGCCAGCAATTATGATTTTTGATGCCACGTTTGTCATTAAGAGATAATCACGCAAATATTTTATCATTTATGCATGCAAATTACACATTTAAGTAAATCATTTCACATAAAAGTTTCATGTTTAGTGTAAAATCGAAAGAATACATAAGAATTCACTCATCTTCTACGAACTAAACATTTGACCAAAATTAGAAATTAATTTCTTAATGTGTATTAGTATGATAGCTTTTAATTAAGTCATTTTAAACTCAAATAAATGAATGAAATTTACGTAAAAAGAGATAAACAATTTAATATATATATATATATATAATATAATATAAAGTTAATATATAACTTCATGTTACAAGTCAATCTAAAGATAAAAGTCATTCCACAAATATTCTAGACGACTTATGTACACCCAAAAAGCCTCGCTATGCCAAATATCATGGTAAACATCAATTAATCTCTCACCCCAAGGTTCACAGAGAGAATTTACTAAAATAGTTAATGCTTTCCAATCAAAGATTTCTACAGAGTTTTCTAGTTCTTCGCGTTTAATTCAAACAAATGAATAAAACTAGCAACTGTAATACTAGGGACATATCAAAAGACTTGAACTCTTTCAGTTTCTTCTCTCTTTCCCTTCGTATAACCCTTTTCATTCCGTAACAGATTTTGTATCTCCCCAGGGATACCATTTTGTATGATCTCACAACCTCAAAAATATGCTCTTCGACGACGTGCTCTTCTACTTTGTCTCTTTGCTCAACATTCAGAACTCCCACTTGGAGTGATTCGTGTTTGTACCCGTTCCAACCATTTCTGAAATAGAAACCAAGAAACAATAAGAATGGATTAACCACTTAATGTGACACTTATGTCACAATTTATTATAGAAGATAAAATCTATTAATGAATATTTAGGAATTAATTTAGACAAGGGTTATACCAAGTCTAATTTATACGCTCATCTAATAAATAAAATTAAAAGACATATTTTTACACTATACAACTTCTCATAATATAGTGGCTATGCTAGTGGAAAAACATCACACCTTTTATTAAATCAATTATATAGCCTTTTCCTTTTTTTTAATTATTATAAAAAATGGTGAAAGATAATTGAGCAACAGTATACACCCTTTTCATATATATGTACTATAATTAGTACTTGTACTACATATAAGTACTATACAACAACAACAACAAAAAAAGTAAAGGGTCCATTTTCAAGCAAACAAATTTTAAGTTTTTCGGTGAATTTTTCATTGGAATCATTCGTCCCTTGTCGAATTCAGCCATCTCAAACCCGAAATTCACATTCCACAACCATCTCCACCCACCAACGGCAAAACCATCACTATAAAGCATTTGAAAATGCCAAAATCGGCGACCAACAGTCGCCGTCCCCATTTCTCCGGTGTCGCTCCCTTCAGTACCACCCGTTGCTGGCAAAATGATCATGTAATACCCCGAGAATCCCAACCAATAGTAGAATCGTGATTCAAGCTCATGAAAAATAAATTATAATGCTTTATTATTTTTATGATCAATTTTGATGTGTATTAAGGCATCAAGTACGTCCTAGCTATTAGACGAATCAAAATATCCCTTATCGATTGAATTCTTGAGAAAAATGTTGCTATAGTCAACTTTAAACAAGCATATATTTAATTAAAATAATAATTTTTGATATTATGAACCATAAACATATATATAATTGAATTATCTTTCCAACGATATCAATTTTGCCAAATTCCAATATTGGAGCGAGAAGTTATGCCCATTTTACTCCAGCATGTCAGCCTGTTAACAAAGTGACGACCTGAGCTGACGGGCCATTACCTATGTGACGACTTATCAGCGTAAGTTGTCAGCCTTAGTTAGAAAATCATCAATTCTAGCTTCTAAGTGACAACCTGGGCTGACATGCCAACACCTAAGTGATGACTTATCAGCCCAAGTCATCACCCATGAAATTCAGCAATCCCTATTCAAATTCAGAGAGGTATTTTGATCTTTTCCCTCACCTGCCATGACTTAAATCATAAAAAACACATACATGGCCATCATAAATCAGTTTCAAAACCCTTATTCCTCTCCACTCTCAATAACAAGAAAATTAGGATTTTCTCTTAAGATCATCTTTCAAGAACAAGATTCAAGCCCTTCTTCAAGAAAACCAAGAAATTATAATTCTCAATCCAAGAAAGTTCAATAAAAGTCAATTCTCTTTCAATATCAAAGATTTAATGTATGTTAGATGTTCATCCATGGGCCCTTTTCACCCATGGAGCCCAAGAATCCATATTTTATGTTTTAACTCATGAAATTACATGTTTATAATGATTTATCTCTATGAAGCTT
>NW_025893900.1:0-1677 GCF_002878395.1 Capsicum annuum | reverse complement strand
AGAATTCAACACTTTTTCAAAAACTTCTTTTTTTTCTTTTTGAAAAGGTCACCGAACTCGATAAGGGCGCCTAGGTATCTCACCCCTGAGAGAGGTGAATCAGGTGTGCGAAGTTCGTGAAGTCTTGCTAAAAAGGCCAAATTAAACTCTTTTCTTATTATTTTTCTTGAAACTTTAAGAAGAAAAGAAAATAACAATTTGTCAATAGAACTGACGAAAATCTTTTTGTATTTTTCAGGTTTAAACACCCCTTTATAAAGTGAAATTCTGTGATTACCAAAGAAATCTTTTTGGGTTTTCAGTTTTGAATTTTATGCGAAAATAAAACTCGAACCTATTAAAGGAAAATTTTTTGTGGTTTTCTTTTAAGATGTATGTGACACCTACTCTAAATGAACAGTGAAGAAAAATCTTTTTTGAATTTTTTAAGTAAGATCAACCATAAAAAAAAAACCTACGACTATTAAGGAATTTTTTTTTTGTATTTTTCTTTTCAAGACATATATGAAACATCTACTCTAAATGAAGAGTGAAGAAAATCTTTTTTTGATTTTTTAAATAAGATCCCCGAACCTAAAAGAGGCTGCCTACGTATCTCACACCCAAAAGAGGAGAATCAGGGGTGCGTAGTTCGTCCAGATTGGACAATTAATGATTAAATAACAGATTTCACCCTAACTTGAGACACGACCAAAGACACACGATGAACAACATAACAAAATCTTTTTTTAAGTTTTCAATTTGACACTTCACATAAACAATGACACCAACAGCTATGAAAGAAAATCTTTTTGGTATTTTCGTTATAAGAAATGTACAAAACTTCTACCAACCTTTTTTTGAATTTTTCTTTTATAAAACGCTCCTAAAAAAATTGTTTTGGAGTTTTCGAATTGTGAATACTTACTAAATGAAACAAAAGGAAAATTTTTTTGATGTTTTTTTTATTTTTGAAACATGAGTGCAAAAAGTAAAAAAAATCTCACTTTTTTTTGAATTTTTGAATCGTGGAAAACAAAAGCCATAAAGAACCTAAAAACTACGAAACTCTTTTTTGATTCACCTTTTCTCTTTTTTTCTATTTTTTTTTATTTTTCCATGCCTACACACCGTTCTTTAATTCTAGCACATGCTTTCCCCAAATCAATCCGTCAAATGACCCTATTACCCTAAAAAATGCAACAATTAGCACGTAGAGATACTTTAGAGGAAAGTCTCCTACAAAGGACCAAGTGGGCCCCGCTAGGTCTCAAAATGATGCACATAAGGCTGACCTAAAGGCTGACCTACGTTGGGGTTTACTAACAAAACCGTTCGGGGGAGCATATGGTCGATAGTAGCTGCTTTGTTTTTCACCTACTCCATACATCCAAAGGCTCCCCCTCCTAAAATAAGGGTGACTCAACTAGAGTTCGTGCGCATGACGTGCACTACGGTTTGTGCACACGACGTGCACTACGAGAGTTGTTGCAGAGACTCGGGTTATGCACATGATGCCAAATATAAAGCGGTAACACGCAAGAGAAAAAATTGTAAACATGTAGCACTCAACAATGATAAAATAAACAACAAACGATAACACAAATAATGTTTATACACCCATAATGTCAAACTAAGCCAATACAACTCTAAAAATAAGCTCGAATTCTGAAAAGTCCCCAGCAAAGTCGCCAGAGT
>NW_025893899.1:0-39010 GCF_002878395.1 Capsicum annuum | reverse complement strand
AGGGATTTCAAACATACCTTTTGACATCCAACCAGTTTAATACAATGTACACCAACAAAATTATGTAACCAAGGAGCTTCGGTATTGAAAAACATGTCTATAATAACTGTGAAGCATTCTAATGAGCATCTGAGAAATATTGAAAATTAGTAAAAAAATCCTATTTTCTCAACCATTAAAGTGTTTCTAAAGAGTAAAGCAAGAGTGTAAGTGATATATTAAATGGCATGCCTCATTTGAATAACTAACAGTTGTTTCTCTTTCTTCCTAGCCCAGAAGGTATTGAGTTGCTTGCAGTCACTGACTTCAGACTTTTTCAAGGCTTTGATGATGAATCAGTCATCTTCAGTTGGATAGAAGTTGATGCCAATTTTCCAAGGGGAAGACAGTTCCCTATTAGTTTTTTCATATTATCAAATCTTCAACATGCTTGTGTCCTACATTTTCCAGAAAATTGACACATTGATGCAGTACAAGTGAAGCGACAAATTAAGAGTTACAATTTCGTTTTGAATCCCTTTGTATAAGCAATCCTGAAAATGGTATTAAGAGGAACAGAAACTATTATTATTAATGAAACAACTTGACCTCACACAACCACGACAACTTTATCCAAATGGAGACCTCTGAAAATACAAGTGGGACCCAAAAATAATAACCAAACACTTACAATAGTTGGCTAATCGGCAAACAATGAGGCTTCACATGGCTAAATTGACCTTACTTGACCACGATAAATTTATCCAAACGAAGTGTCAAACTTGAAAATAATAACCAAACAATTACAATAATCGAAGGAATTCTTAATGTTCATTTAGTTCGTAAATATATCTTCGGGATGCTATTAATGTTAGAGATTCAATAAGTTGTATTCCCATGGACATGGTGGAAAATTTTTTGCCTCTTCACTGCTATCTCATGTCTATTTCGTAGTTTATGCTAAAATATTTTTCAAATTTAAATGTCAAAGATATCATTTCATCAATATAATGAAGTAGATTATAGTCCATAAAGAAGCAAATTATCAGCACAATCCATTTTATCAGGTCAATCAACATCAATAGAAAACCAACCCTCTGTAAAGTTCTGTTGAAAAGCCAAACATTTATAATAAGTAGAATATAGGTTCAAATGAAATAGTGTGAATTGGTGCTTATCTCTAATACCTTTGGTTGTATATCATTTCGGTGACTTGTGTTACTTTATCTACACCATCATCGGTCAAGTGTATACCTACTTCTCATAACCCGAACCGGGGCCCTAGCTGTCACGATCCGAATCGGGGCCCTGGCCGTGATGAGCATTCCCGAACCATGAAGGCCCGGGACACCCTCTGTCTATCTGGTAATCATGCACAATATTCATAAAACAAAAGAAAATGCGGAAATAGAAATCTGAAATGGAAACATGGTCAATCTAAATAAGATCATAATATTGAAACATTAAAATGTAACTGAATGATAATATCTGACTCAGTCTGCGAAATCTCTACTATGAACTAAACAAACTGTCTGAAAGCTGGGACAAGGCCCCCAGTAGACAAAACCTAAATAATAGTAGTAATATGAAATAACCAGTCCTTCTGAATCATAGAAGGCTCACTACTGTAAACTCCGGTCTGTGATCTGAAATCTCTACTGTTTACTGGACCCCTAGACTGTGCCTCAGAACCTGGAAGGAAGGGGGGGGGGTCAACACAAAATTACTGGCATGCGAAGCAATCCAAAATAAAGTATTTGAACACATATATAATAGATGAGAGCAATTTTCATCAACAAATCATGAATAAAATAATTTCTGAAAACACATGGGCACTTTCTGAATACATGTAACCTGTCTGAAAATTTTAAATTATTATCTATGTATTACTTCTGAGTTAGGCTGCATCCCCTACAAATCTGATATTCCACGAGCGGTATGGAATCCGCCATTGAATCGGCGGGGAAGCCTCCAACCCGAGTGTGCCATAAGGGTTGGAGTTCCTAAATCTGATACACCACAGGGCTCTAGGCCAGCGTAATATATAAACTCGGATCGGCAAATCACGGTTTTGGGCAACGAGTTGTCTGAACTCATGCCTTCTTCGGGGAACTACCTAAGCTCTCTTTATGCCCAATTTTTATCCTGTTCTGAAACATGCATGTTTCTTATTTCAACATCTGGAAAGTCTTATTTCAAACATGCATTTAAATCTATTTTAAATTATCATGGAAAAATTTGAGTTGGTGTCGTCACACCAAGACTTGCAAGTCCTATTTCTGAGCCATAATGTCGTAAGCATGATCTTTCATAAAATATAGTTTTCAGACCACCCAAACATGTAATTCACAAAACTCTTGCGTGTTCAAAAATCATATCATTCTTTTCAAAACGCATTCAAAACAATTCGTATCATATGAAAATGGGAAAGCTCACAACACAAGAGGGATTCATTATAATTCATGCTCTGAAGACTGAAACACATACATACATGTACATATAAACTGTCAAATCACTTTGGGGAGGGACCAAAGACCAAAACAATGTCATTAAAGCTTCTAAAAACATAAATATGTTCATAATTCAAAAACCCCATTCTAAAACATGTTTTTCTATGCCCATGAGAATTTAGGAAAACCCCGCGTACCTCTATTTAAGAAATTGAGAGATGATCCTTGAAGCCTACGATGTGGGGATTCCAAATCTCCAATTATCTTCCAAAACCCACGGTTGAATCTTGAGTTATTTGGAATTTTTGTTTAAAATCCTAAGGGGTGTTCTTGAGAGAAAAGGATTATATTTTGATGAATTGGGGGCTAAATATGGTGTTATAGACGAAATTTGAGTGAGGTGAAATGACTAAAATGCCCCTAAGAAAATAATCAAAGTCGAAACTGTCCCTCAGTTGACAAGCTGACAGGCTGAAGTAAAACGGGTATAAATCCTTACTCAGATGTTGAATTTGTATGAAAATAGTTGAATTAAAAAGAATACTCAAAGATCTTTCATTTAATAGGTAGCCCCTCTCCCAGTTCATTATATTCAGAGAGTTATGATCGTTTGAAGTTGACCCTGAAATACTGAAAACTGGGCATTAGGCTATGCGTTTTGCTACTGTTTTGAAATCCAGACGCAGCCTTATGCATTCCAAAAATTTCCAAAACTTATCCGAGATGTACTATGAGCTTGTCCGATCATAACTCAACTTGAAAATCTAAAAACGGAGGTCGGTAAGGTTGAAAAGTCGTATCTCGAAGATTGCCAGCTAAAATGACTCTAAGTCCTCGTTACACTTACAAAAATTTTCAAGTTTTTAAGTCTAAGAGCACTCTATTAAAGACTAATCCATTCACGATTTTTACGGAGTATTACATTATCTCCCCCTTGGGATCATTCGTCCCCGAATGATGGATTGGAAATGTTGAAGCTCAAAGGTATAGAATGACACTGACATGATGTGTCTTCTAAGAAAGTATATAACTGATCTGAAACATTTAAACTTCTATCATGAAACTGAATTCTGAGTTGACTTGCCCTTACTATCTTCAAGAAGCTGATTCATGCTAAGAGTTTAGGATTCCCTTGAAGTGTTCATGATCCAATCATACATATTGAATTGACAAGTGATAAATTATGCAATTACGAATCATGAGGCATCAAGAATTAGATCGTACCAGGGTATTATACGAATTGGGCTAAAATACTTAGAAGTATTTGAGATTATGCACTGAACACTTATGAACTGAGTCACAACTAAATAGCTGAATCTGAAACATGATGCTTTGACTAAACTGAATTTGCAACTTAGGATGAAATATATTATCTCTTGGGATGGTCATACGCATGAGACTTCGAATAGCAGGATTGGGTGAAAAGGTGGAAAACCACCGTAACTTGTTCGCCTGACTGCTAAACTGAATTACACCGGAAACTTATATTCAATGGGAGTATCTCTTCAACACTCTGTCTAAAGAAATTCTAGTAGCATTATGGAGGAAAAGATCTTGGACAATGCAACTTCTTGTTTTTCAAGCTTAGCACACTTCTTTAATACTCCCTTAACTATACTATTTCCCTTAAATACCATATTCATTCCATTCAACTTATAATTCTCATATGGGCATTAATAGTTCTTTCTACAATGTTTCTAGTAGCTTAAATCCTTTCACTGTGATCAAGCCTAACTCTAAGTCACAAAAATACAACATGCTACACCACACTATTATTCTAAACCATATGATGCCACCTTATATACCTCTTTTAAAGATCACATCCTAAGCATAACATGCCTTACCACTTCAATGACTACTCTGAACTCTTAATATCAAGTCGCTAATGCATATTGCGACCTTCCACTACAATCCCAAAACGTCATTCAAGCCTATTTTATAACCACATGTTAACTTCAAGGAAACCACCCATAAATACATACTTCACATAGTTTCTAGACTATTTTCAATATAACTCCCACGTGCTACCCTAAAAACATACACACACAAACTTTTCCACTAACCATCACATGTTTCAAAGACTTGGCCCCAAATCTTACTTCATACTTATGGCCTTATCTAAAACAAGCATACTATGATCTTCCATCAACAAGAACATTTACATCATCACCACTATCATTGCATAGGGAGGGTCACTAAAAGGTTAAAACATAAGACCCAGAAGCATGAAAAGATTTTTTTTTATACGGGACTGAGCACACTATAAGGAGTGAGTACATGCATCATGAGTTGCATGACCTCAACTAGAGTTCATAACATAAAGAATGTGATTCCGACTACTTGAATGAACTAGAACTCATTATCTTGGAACTGGAAGTGTACGTGACTCTCTATCATATACAGGAATCATGAACTATGATCACAGAACTGAATCGTAAGGCATGAGTAAGCATCCGGATAACAAAAAAAATACTGAGGTAGGAATGGGTTGAGATTCACCCTCACTTTTTAATGTTCTAAATCATACTACGTCACTACTAGAATCTGAGAGCCTTACTTGGTCATTCATTCTATCATCTATCCCTTAGCTTCAAGCCATCATATTAAGTTTGGGAGATCCCTTACTAGACTCTAAACTGAAGTACACTCACTGCACTCTGGGGTCTGGAAAACTACTATACACGCATATCATGGCACTTAACCCGAATGACTACACCTGAAAGTGGAAAACCCACTGTTAATACTACCTTCTGAGATACACTTTATCATTCTATAGAGCCAGTAGTCATCATATAATACTTGCACACTTACTAACTTTGGGTCTTCATGAGTATCCCCATAGTCGGAGTGCACACCCTCTAGTGCTTTAACTCTTATTTCTATTAGTTCAACCTTCAAAAACTCAAACTTAGAATCTAGCACTCAACATGGATATCACCAAGCCTTCAATGAATCACACTACTTCCGACATAGCCTACCAATATTGCGACTCCAAACTTACATCTCTCTACTATGAGAATCAAGATCATATAAAAAGGCTCAACACTATCAATCAAAACTCCCTAACTTGGCTATTTAGAACACCATATACCATCTAACTAGTCTTTCTCCACCTAGTAACTCAACGGTACCACTCGTCACACAAAACGTGTAATAGTCATAGAAAGTACCACAACCTCAGATCACCTTGGGCATACTTCTACATTGTATATGCAACATCATACTTCACTACGAATCAAATTAAATTAAACTCTTGCATATACCGTTCAAGCCTATTAGATTAATTTCATAAAACTAGTATCATTAACCAAGAAATCATCACATCCACCTTCATGGACATCAATTGTTCAAACTTAATGTCTAGTGCTAAACATGATTTACAACCCAACCTTATGCATAATTCTTACAAAACATACATCATTAATCTTAAGTCACTATTTTTACAACCATATTGTGACGCTCAACGTCACAACCCATTAAACTCCTCATGTTTTGGGCATGTTTTGGACTATTCGGGCGCATTTTCGAGCTTGACGGGGCTTCGATAAATGCGCCGCATTGCTGCCAACGTTCCACCACCTTCTAGATGGTCAAAATAGGCTGGCAGAACATTTATTAGACTTTAGGAAGTTCACACGGGCTGGTATGAAAGTGCAGATTTTCCGGCTTTAAAAGGTCCACAAAGGTTGGCTTGCATGTGCAGAAATTTCAGCATGCATGTGCAGGATTTTCAGATTTTCAGCTTGTATTTGATAATTGTATAGCTTGCATTGTTGTACCTTGTTGACTTAGGGACTTTTAGGTACTATAAATACATGTTGTAAGGCATCATAGGCATCAGCTCATACTTGTTTTATTCAGTAAATACCACCCATGAAGAATACAACATAATTTACTAGTCCATCAAATTGGGACATTCTACCCCCAAATACCTCATTTTATCTAGATACTATCCACGACCAAAACACCTTTATGACATTACTACTATATCTCAAAAATCTACTACATACCTTCTCACAAGTAGTACTAGTTTACAACTATGAAGGAAAAGAAGGTCAAGGGGTAAAGTCCCATAATAGACATGATCGACATTAATCTTATACTATAACCCCATACAATCTTACATACTTATATGGCTTCTCATATCCGCTTACTTACCCAAGCATACATTTAGACTACCTTCAAATTCCACAAACAACCATGAGTCTATACTTACAACTTACTGGCTAATATAACCATTTTCACACTTCAAGCAACCGACAAATCACCCTAACTAACAACTCCTTCTCTACCTTCTACTAAACTAACATACAAGGACGAATCACCTCTTTACCAACTCAATCTCATGCAAACAGATTCAGTTATACATATATTAAACCAACACAAGAACAAAAAGTTGGACAACAAGTTGCTAGTGAATCTAAATAGGCCTCACACGACTTCACTAGACTTTGATTTTATATTTTGAACAAGAAAATGAAATGAATGACAAGTCAACTATGCTAGTGAATCGAAAGAGCCCCACACGGCTTCACTAGACTTTATTTTTTTTTCAACAGCACCTTGATAACAAGATTACATGAGATAGAAATTTAATACGCAATATCCACTGAACTAAGAATACACATCTTACTCTGTATAAATAAAATCGGAGTCAAACACTTCCTCCACGGACTACCATATCATCCACACATGCTACTAGTTACCACATTAGTCTATCACCATACGGGGGTAAATCATTTTCGAACATCGATTATTCAACTAAAATATTCATTTACACAAAAGTCACCCTCACTTTGACTTCTAACTTTGTGACTTCACATCACCAACTTCTTGGTCTAATTTCACTACCAATAGGTTATGACAACAACACTTTAACGCATACTACTATTCGGGTGGAAATACAGTTCCAACATTCTAGTACGCATCATCCCCCCTTAAGCAAGACATTTGTAACATAAATTTGAAGAGGACTAAATGCAATTAATACCTCAAGCTAAAAAGCACAATTCCATCAGGATCAATGTTTACATTGGAATTAATACACATTGAAGTACTAATGGACTCTTCTCAAGTCCTTGCACAAATTTTAACTCTTATATGGTTCAATCAGAAAGGACCATACCATTTATATTCTAAACTTCTGCACTTGAATCACCTCAATAATGAGACATATCTGAGGACATTAGAGTAAGGAAAGAATTTTGGATGACTTTTTACTTTCGTATGGGCGACACCATAGCACGAATTAGAGTATGAAAGAGGAACATTCTGACTCTATTGCACGAACTAGAACGTGAAGAAAGAGATACATTCCTAAATGCCTAATAGCCTCCTTCTTATAAGTGTGGCGTGCTACACACCTATAAACAAGACTCTACCCGACGTGATTTCGCAGACACCCTGGGATCATGAACTGTGCTTTGATACCAAATTTTTCATGACCCGAACCGGGGTCCTAGCCATGACGAGCATTCCCGAACCGTAAGGCTTGGGACACCTTCTGTATATATGGTAATCATGCACAATATTCATAAAATAAAAGAAAATACAGAAATAGAAATCTGAAGCGGAAACATGGTCAATATAAATAAGATCATAATACTGAAACTAAAAATGTAACTGAATAATAATATCTGACTCAATCTGCGAAATCTCTACTATGAACTAAACAAACTGTCTGAAAGCTGGGACAAGGCCCCCAGTAGACCAAAACCTAACTAATAGTAGTAATATGAAATAACCAGTTCTTCTGAATCATAGAAGGCTCACCACTGCAAACTCCGGTCTATAATTTGAAATCTCTACTGTTTATCTGGACCCCTAGACTATGCCTCATAACCTGGAAGAAAGGGGGGTCAGCACAAAAGTACTGGCATGCGAAGCAATCCAAAATAAAGTATTTGAACATATATATAATAGATGAGAGCAATTTTCATCAACACATCATGAGTAAAATAGTTTCTGAAAACACATGGGCACTTTCTGAAAACATGTAACTTGTCTGAAAATTTCAAATTATGATCTGTGTATTACTTCTGAGTTAGGTGGCATCCCCTTACTTATTGAATAAGCTTTCCAATGATATAAAGATTTCCAAAAATGGATAAGTTTCGAATATAATCGAGCACGCTCGAAACTATAAAATGGTGGCCGGGATATGGTGAATAGTAATGTGCAGGAAAATTTCCTGCACACAAACTACTGAGGCCTGCCAGTTTTTTGGGTCAACTTTGAACGCTCATAACTCCCTTAATATAATGAAATGGGAGAGATACGACCTATCAAAATAAAGATCTTTGAGTCTTCTTTCCAATGCAATTGGTTTAATCCAAATCCAACGTCTGAGTAAGGAGTTATACTCATTTTACTTTAGCCTCTCAAAACAGATTTTTAGGGTCAACTTCAAACGATCATAACTCCTTGTACAGGACGAACTGGGTGACCTACTTTATATGAAATGAAAGACCTTTGAATTATATTTCCAAAGATACCAATTTTACCCAAATCCGGTATCGGAGCAAAGAGTTATGGTCTATCTACATTAGCTTGTCAAAACAGTCCACCATGGACAGATTCGGATTTAATTAAAATTTTAAGGGCAATATGGTCATTTTCCATCACCTCATGAACGAAAATTGGTCATTATATACATATACTTAGCCTCATATCCATTATTTATCATCCATTATTGAAGACTAAGAAACCCTAGCCAAATTTCAACTCCAATTATCTTGTGATTCAACCGTAGAAAATCCAAATTGATTCCGTAGTTGTGTTCACCGTCTCGAGGGCTTCGAGAAGCACCCCTTATTTTTGCTAAAAGGACTTCGAAATCAAAAGGGCCATTTTATGGTAAGGATGTAAATTATGTTGGTGTTATTTATATGGATATGTATATATATGCATGTGAGCATAAGAAGTGTGTTATTTGATTGTTGTTGAAAGATGATTGGAAATGATGTTGGATTATTCTTGTGCATGATTGGATTATGTTGAATTGTGAAGGGATTTGGTGTGATGATGTGGTATTGAAATGATGATTATATATATATATATACACATAAACCTATTGTTCAAGTTGGTTTTTAGAATGCTTTGCAAATATTGGTTGTATGGAATTATGGAAGAGAATTGTGGTGTTGGGTTGCTAATACTAGATGCCAAACATTTCATTGTAGATAAGTGATTGTAAAGGCGGGAAGTTGTGTTGAATTGGTATCCGAATCTACGACGAGGTATGTAAAGCATACTCTAACAATGTTCTTTGGCATGAAAACACCAATGTTCCATCAAGTAAGATTCCTAGGTTGTCCAAAAACATGTATTGTTCTACGTTACCAACGAAGTTGTTTCCATCCTATAAAGTGTCAAAATGTTTCATTGATATACCAAAAGGCTCCTATTTCATTGTTGTGATATTGATGATTCTGAAACACATTGTTGATGTACCAATGAGTCTTTATTACATCGTTATTGTATAGAAGGTCTATTACTTGGTTCCTATTGATGTATCATTGTTTCAAAGTATCAAAAATGTGGTGGGGACCGAAATAACAATCTCAAAGATTAATTGAACTAAGTGATGGGAGTTCTCTCTTATCGGGTGGTATCCCAGGGGCATAAGCCTAGCATGGGTCGATCCCTATTTATGTGTTTATGGGTGGTATCCCAGGGGCATAAGCCTAGCATGGGTCGATCCCAGTTGATATGTACTGGAGGCAGCCTAGTGGTCACAGTACAATACAGTAATGATTACAAAGACGATAAGAACGAAGGTAAAGTGATTGAATAAATACAATGTACAGGTTGTCACAAGTTCTAGTAAGTGTGGTCCACTCCTATTACGACTTATTCACTTGTTTCTGATTTCTATTGAGCTCCTATATCATATGTGATTATCTACAGCTTTATATACTCAGTACATATTTCGTACTGACGTCCCCCACGGGGACCTGCATTTCATGCTGCAGGCACAGGTACCTCAGCTCATTCAAAGCATAGATAGGAGCCAGGTCATACAGCTATTGTTGGTGAGCTCCAGTTTGCTTCGGAGCTTTTCGAGTCGGTTCCTTATGTTTTGTTATTGTACAGGAGTCATGTGTGGGCGGCGGGTTTGTCCCGACCCTAGTTATGTCATGTATATCCTAGAGGCTTTGTAGACATAAGGAAGGGTAAAGTCATGGAAGTTTATATAGTGATGTTATATTTGTATATGTGGTGGCCCCGACGGCCAAGTAATATATACATATATATTTGTGCGTGATGTGCTGATATAGGTAATTAGACCCTTCTATATGCAACGAAGTGCTGTCCAAATTTTTGGTGACATATAAGTGAAAGTACAGGTACTTGAACGGGTTCTCTCGGGCCTTCTCGACTTCAGGTGCCAGTCCGGCCCGATGGGATTTTGGGGCGTGACATATTTTGATGAATTGGGGGCTAAATATGGTGTTATAGACGAAATTTGAGTCAGGTGAAATGACTAAAATGCCCCTAAGAAAATAAACAAAGTCGAAACTGTCCCTCAGTTGACAAGCTGACATGCTGAAGTAAAACGGGTATAAATCCTTACTCAGATGTTGGATTTGTATGAAAATAGTTGCATTGGAAAGAATACTCAAATATATTTCATTTAATAGGTAACACCTCTCCCAGTTCATTATATTCATAGAGTTATGATCGTTTGAAGTTGATCCTGAAATGCTGAAAACTGGGCAATAGGCTATGCGTTTTGCTACTGTTTTGAAATCCAGACGCAGCCTTATGCATTCCAAAAAATTTCGAAACTTATCCGAGATGTACTATGAGATTTCCTGATCTTAAATCAACTTGAAAATCTAAAAATGGAGGTCGAGAAGGTTGAAAAGTCGTATCCCAAAGATTTCCAGCTAAAATGACTCTAAGTCCTCGTTACACTTACAAAAATTTTCAAGTTTTTAAGTCTAAGAGCACTCTATTAAAGGCTAATCCATGCATGATTTTTATGGGGTGTTACACTAGCCGTGATGAGCATCTCGAACTATGAAGGCCCGGACACCCTTCTAACTTGTAATCACATACACTGTCCTCATATGAAAAAGATAATGCAGAAATACATAATGAAACGGAATCATGGTCATTAAATCTGAATCAAATCTTAATGAAAACTATAATTGAAAACATCTGAGTTATATCTGACTAAGTCTGCAAGATCTCTACTACATGTATAAATCCAACTATCTGAAAACTGGGACAAGGCCCCCATTAGACCAAAACATAATAATGATAAATGACTGAAGTAAACTAGGCTTTCTAAAATTTAAAAGGCTCAACACGGAACTCTACACTTCTGTCTGGAGAAAACCTACTGCTTATCGAGACCCCTTAGATTGAGCCTCAGAACCTGAAAAGAAGGGGGGTCAATACAGATGTACATGTACTGGTACGCGGAGCAATCCAAAATAATGTATTTATATATATCATAAGTGAGAGAAATTCATAAAATATTTTACATATAATAGATGAAAACACATGGGCATATTTTAAAGACTTTGAAACATTTCTTTGAAATCATGACTCACTCTTTGTCTTACTTCTGAGCTAGATGGTACACCCTACAATCTGTAATTCTACGGGCTATATGGAATCCGCCCTTGACTCGGCAGCCAAGCCCCCAATCTAAGTTTGCCGCAAGGATTGGAGTATCTATAAGGGGGACATGCAAGATCACACAGCAGGGTGCTAAAATCCCCAATCAAATCAACATGTCATGGTAGTGAACAATATCACAAAGTAGGGCTCCTAACCATAGTCCTAATTTGGGATAACATGAATCAAGGTACACAAGATCACAAAGCATGGTACCATAGTCCGGTGTCGGCAAATCACGGTTTCTAGCATAGAGTCTTTCAACTTGTACTTTCTTTAGGTAACCATCTAACTCTCTTTAAGCCCATTTTAAAACCTTTGCTAAACATGCATCTTTCTGAATTCATAATCTAAAAATATGATTTCAAACATGTGTTCTATTTTGTTCTGAATCACTATGGCTTTAACTGAGTTGGTGTCATCGCACCAAGACTTGCAACTCCTATTTCTGAGCCATATTGTACCATGAATGATTCTTTCATTAAAAAATAATTCAGACCACCCAAGCATTCAAATAGTATATAAAATTTCATGTTCCGAAAGCACAAGTCAAAACCATGCTAAGATTCTCATTCTTTCAATAAACATGTGGTGGACATGTATTTTTGGCAAACATGCAATTCTTTCATTAAAAGTGTATTCAACATTTATCAACATGCACAACCCTCTCTTTTGGATTCAAAATCATATTCAAGTCATAGCAATACTCAAGACATTTCAAACACAATTCATATCATATAAAAGATGGGAAAAATCATAACAAGAGGGATTCTTTAGGATTCATACTCTCAATTGTATATTCATCCTTAAACACATATATACATATATATAGAGTTTCAAATCAATTCGGGGGAAGGCCTTAAGACCAAAACAATACTGATCAAGACTTCTAAAACATGCTAGTAATCGTAAATTCAAAACCCCTTTTGTAAAAATCATGGTTTCTAAACTATTAGCATGAATTAAAGATGGTTTCTTTGCCCATGAAATTTTCGGAAAACCCCACGTATCTTAATTGATGACTCTTGAATGAATTCGTGCTTTAAAGATATTATTCAAACAATTGATGGGTGCTTCTTGTAGCCCTCGCAATGGAGATTCTGAATCTCAAAGAATTATTGAAAACCCACGGTGAATCTTAAGATATTTTGATCTTTAGGTTGAAACCCTAAGAAGTGTTCTTGGTGATTTTGAGAGAGAATGACCTTATTTTGGTGTTTGGGAATTTAATCTCGTGTTATGGCTGAATAGGAGGGTGGAAAATACCACTTTTGCCCTTAAAAATATGAAAACAGGACCTGAAAATTGAGTGCGTGCGACAGAGCGTGCGTCGCATGCTAATCGCGTGATGCTA
This sequence comes from Capsicum annuum, assembly GCF_002878395.1. Lineage (NCBI taxonomy): Eukaryota > Viridiplantae > Streptophyta > Magnoliopsida > Solanales > Solanaceae > Capsicum > Capsicum annuum. The sequence continues at coordinate 25,597 of NW_025893899.1, read as the reverse complement.
CTGTCTCAGTCATGAAAATGGCCATAACTTTTCGCTCAGGTATCGGACTTTGGCAAAATTAGTATCATTGGAAAAAGTATTTGAAGAGATTTCATTTGATATATAGTAATCCCTATAATTCATTATATACAAAGATTTATGGTCGATTTAATTTGACCCAAGTTTCTACGCTCACTCAAACTCGAACGATAGAAAAGCTTTCAAATCGTCCTTGAGTTAGGGGACCTCTATGATCTCAATTCATACTCAAATATGTTCCCACACTATATAATTGATTAACATGCCAAATTTGCATAGGATTTATGGCTTTTGAATCATCTACACATATAAATAATGGTTTTCGTTCTAGCCCAAAATGCGGGGTGTTATATTATCTCCCCCTTGGGATCATTCATCCCCGAATAATGGGTAGGAAAGTTAAAGCTTAAAGGTATGGACTAAAATAGACGTGATGTGTCTTCTAAGAAAGGTTATAATTGATCTGAAACATTTAAACTTCTATCATAAAACTAAATTCTGAGCTGACTTGCCCTTACTTGTTTTAAGGAGCTGATTCATGCTGAGAGTTTATGATTCCCCCTGAAGTGCTTATGCTCAAATCACACACATTGGATTTGGAAGTGATAACTTATGTAAGTACGAATCATGAGGCAAGAAGATTTAGATTGTACAAAGGTATTACACTGTCTGAGCTAAAATAGCTGGAAAAATTTGAGATTATATGTTGAACTCTTATGAACTAAGTCATGACTAAATAACTAAATCTGAAACATGATGCTTGGATTGAACTGAGTTCGCAACTTACACCGATGGAATAGATCATCTTTTGGGATGGTCATACACATTGGACTTAGGATAGTAGGACTGAGTGAAAAGGTGGAAAACTACAGTAACTTGTCTGCCTGACTGTTAAACTGAATTATACTGGACACTTATACTTAACTGGAGTATCTCTTCAACACTTTTTCTAAAGAAGTCCTAGTAGCATTAGGGAGCAAAGAATCTCTGACATGAGTTATACAAGACATCCAACTAATGAATCACAACAATGACATGATGTGTGAGCCGACGCTAACACATTTGAAGCTTTTAACTTTGAATAATTGCGGTCTTAAGCAACTTTTGTTGTTTTTGATTGTTTTTAGTGCTTTAATGCAGATACAAGTGATCGGGGAGGAAACCAAAGGAAAGAAGAATAAATCAGCTAAAATTTGATGTAAATAAGTTGAAGTGTAGTTGACGCCATTTCTGACGTGCCGTCAGACATGGGACAGACTGTCAAAGTTACCGTCAAGCTTAGACAGAACCTAAGGATTTGAGATAAAATGTGAAGACGTTTCAGAAGCGCCGTAAATCTGTGATAGGGCATCAAAAATCGCCGTCAACCAGAGGTAGATTATGCTGAGTTCCAGTGAAATAGTGACGACAGTTTTCATGTGCCATCACATTCTTTTTGACACGCCGTCATATTTACCGTTAGAAGAATCAGAAGATAGCAGTTCACTGGAAACTTTAACGACATTTTGCACACGCCGTCAGACGTCTGACAGGCCGTCAAGATTGCCGTCACCTATCTCGAAGAAAATCATAAAATTTTAATTTTATTTCCTTATTTAAAGTTGACTATTTAAAGACTTGTTTTAGGGTTTTATTAGACATCTATCAGATAATTAATCCAGTGAGAGAGGACGGGGAATTGCTTGCTCTCTTTTATCAAGTATATTTCTTGTTCTCTCTTCAAAACACTTATTAATTATTGTGGGTTTCTATCTTATGATTGAATTGAAGAAAGACTTCTTGGGTTTCATCCATTAGTATGTTTATAAGGCCTTAGGCAATGCAACTTCTTACTTTCAAGCTTAGTACACTTCTTGAATACTCCCTCAACTATACATTTCCCCTTAAATATCATACTCATTCGATTCAACTTATAATTCTCATAGGGGCATTGCTAAATCTTTCTGTATCTTTTTAAAGTTTACACCCTAAGCATAACGTGCCTTACCACTTCAATGACCAACTCTGAACTCTTACTATAGATTCACTAGCGCATATTGCGTTCCTCCACTTAAATCCCAACATGTCATTCAAACCTATCTTTATAACCACATATGAACTTCAAGGCAAACACCCATAAAGGCATACTTCATATATTCTCTAAACCACTATCGATACAACTCCCACGCGCTACCTCAAGAACATACACACATAAATTTCAACTAACCATCACATACATCAAAAACTTGGCCCCAATCTTACTTCACACTTATGATCTTTTACCAACAAGAAAATTTACTCACCACCACTATCATTGCATGAGGAGAAGTCACTAAAAGGTTGGAACATAAAACCTTGAAGCATGGAAGGATATTATACAAGACTTGACACTTAACTGAGGCCTAAGGAATAGCAAATCAACATCAGGGATTTATCAAAGTGATCTGAATTAAGGCATACATGACTATAAGCTAAATCTCACCAATCATAAGGAGTATAGCATGAGTTATGGGAACTGAGGACACTATGAAGCGTGAGTACACGAGTCATGAGCTGCATGACCTCAATTTGGAGTTCATAACATATGGAATGTGATTTCGACTACTGAATGAACTGGAACTCCTCATTTTGGGACTGGAAGAGTACATGATTCTCTATCACAAACATGAACACGAACTATGATCATGGAACTGAAATGTAAGGCATGAGTAGGTATTAGGATAACTAAAAAATACTGCGGTAAGAATGGGTTGAGTCTTACCCTCACTTTCTGATGTTCCATGTCATACTGACATCACTACTAGAATCTGAGAGCCTGACTTGGTTATTCGTCCTATCATCTCCCCCTTCGCTTCAAGCCATCATCTTGAGTTTGAGAGATCCTTTACTAGCCTCTAAACTGAACTACACTTACTGCACTCTGGGGTCTAGAAAACGACAATACATGTATTCATAAAACTTAACCCGAAAGACTACACCTAAAAGTGGAAAACCCACTGCTAATACTACCTTCTGAGACACACTCCTATCTTTCTATAGCCCTAATAGTCATCATATAATACTTGAATACTTACTAACTTCGAATGTTCATGAATATCCCCATAGTCGGGGTGCACACCCTCTAGCATTTCAACTCTTATTTCTATTATTTCAACCTTAAAAAAAACTCAACTTAGATTCTAACACTTAACATGGATATCACCAAGTCTTTGATGAACCAATTCTACATCCGTCATAGCCCACCAATATCGCGACTCCCAACTTATATCTCTCTACCATGAGAATCAAGTCATATCAAAAGGCTCAACATTATCAATCAAAACTTCTTAACTTGGACATTTAGAACACCATGTACCATCTAACTAGTCTTTCTCCATCTAGCAACTTAACGGTACTAATAGCCACACGTAACATACAATAGCCTTAGAAAATGCCGCAACTCCATATCACTTTGGGTATATTTCTACATCATACATACAACATCATACTTTACTACGACTAAAATAAACTTAAGCTCTTGCGTACGTTGTTCAAGCCTATTAGATCACTTCCCTATAACTAGTATCATTATCCAAGAAATCATCACATCTACCTTCATGGCCATCAACTGTTCAAACTTAATGTCTAGTGCTAAATATGGTTTACAATCCAACCTTACACGCAGTTCTCACTTGGAAAAAAATATGAAATAAAACATCAAGAAACACTAGTACACTAGAACTTCATAACAACAACAATTGATCATAATCATATGGCCTACCCTATTCATAATCCATTAACACATCCTCTTTCTACACACCATTACTATCTACCCCCTTTTGTTTTACAGCTAAACTTAGTCCATAACTCTATAACTTTCAATTAAACTCCCTCTTGCAATCTCAGGGAAGCCTAAATTAACTACGATCATCCACCAAGTACCTTCATCAATAACCTATACTCTTCTTGCACAACAAACACCGTCAACAACTCTTTTCATACTTCAAGCAAACAATAATTCACCTTAACAAATAACTCCTTCTCTACCTTCTACTAAACTAACACACAAGGACGTATCACTTCATTACCAACTCAATCTCATGCAAAAAGATTCGGCTATACATATATTCAATAAATCGCCCTACCACTTTTCTTGCCATTACACCACTAAACCCCAGTTCCAACTAACACAAAAACAACAAGATGAACAATAATTTGCTAGTGAATCGAAATAGGCCCCACACTGCTCCACTAGGCTTTGATTTTGTGTTTTGAACAAGAAATGAGATGAATGACAAGGCAACTATGCTAGTGAATTGAAAGAGACCCACACGGCTTCACTAAACTTTCAGTTTTAACAACACAATGATAACAAGATTATAAGATATAGAAACTTGACACACAATATTCAATGATCTAAGAATACACATCTTACTCTGTATAAATAAAAAAAATCTGAGTCAAACACTTCCCCCATAGATTACCATACAATCCACACATGTTACTAGCTACCACATTAGTCTATCGCTATAAAATGGTAAATCATTCTTAAATATTCATTATTCAACTAAACATATTTATCTACATAAAAGTCACCCTCACTCTGATTTCTAACCTTGCGACTTCATATCACCAACTTCTTGGTCCAATATCACTACCAATAGGTCATGACACTGTCACTTTAACTTATACTACTACTCAGGTAGAAATACAGTTCCAACATTCAGCTACACATCATTCCCCCTGAGGCATGACGTCTGTAACATAAATTTTGAAAAGGACTGAATACACTTAATACTATAGGCTAAAAAGCACGATTTCATCAGAATCAAAGTTCATACTAGAATCAATACACCTTGGAGCACTAATGGACTCTTCTCAAGTCCTTGCACAAATTTTAAACTCTTATATGGCTTAATCAAAAAGGACCATACCATTTGGACTCTAAAATTCTTCTCTTGAATCACCCCAATAATGAGACATATCTGAGCACGTCAAAGTAAGGAAAGAATTGGGATGACTTTACTTCTGTATGGGCGACATCATAGAAAAAATTAGAGTATGTAAAAGGAATATTCTGACTCCATAGCATGAACTAGAACATGAAGAAAGAGAGACATTCCTAAACGCCTAGTAGCCTCCTGCCTATAAGTATGGCGCACTATATACCCATAAATAAGACTCTAACTGATACAATTTTGCAGACACCCTGGGACCATGAACTGTGCTCTGATACCAAGTTTGTCACGACCTAAACTGGGGCCCTAGTCGTGACGAGCATCCCAAACCATGAAGGCCCGAACGCCCTTCTAACTTATAATCACATACACTGTCCTTATATGAAAAAGATAATGCAGAAATACATAATGAAACGGAATCATGGTCATTAAATCTGAATTCAAATCTTAATGAAAACTGTAATTCAAAACATCTGAGTTATATCTGACTCAGTCTATGAAATCTCTACTATATGTATAAATCCAACTATCTGAAAACTGGGACAAGGCCCCCAGTAGACCAAAACATATTAATGATAAATGCTGAAGTAAACTAGGCCTTCTAAAATTTAGAAGGCTCACCACAGACTCTGCACTTCTGTTTGGAGAAAACCTTCTCCTTAACGGGACCCCTTAGATTGAGCCTCAAAACCTGGAAAAGAGGGGGGTCAATACAGATGTACTGGTACGCAGAGCAATCCAAAATAATATATTTATATATATCATAAGTGAGAGCAATTCATAAAACATTTTACATAAAATATATGAAATCACATGGGCACATTTTAAAGACTTTGAAACATTTCTTTGAAACCATGACTCACCCTTTGTCTTACTTCTGAGTTAGATGGTACACCCTACAATTTGTAATTCCATAAGCTATATGGAATCTACCCTTGACTCGGCGGCCAAGCCCCCAATCTAATTTTGCCGCAAGGATTGGAGTATCTATAAGGTGGACATGCAAGATCACACATCAGGGTGCCAAAATCCCCAATCAAATCAACATTTCATGGTAGTGCACAAGATCACAAAGCAGGGATCCTAACCATAGTCCTAATTTTGGATGACATGAATCAAGGTACACAAGATCACAAAGCATGGTACCATAATCCCATGTCGGCAAATCACGATTTCTAGCATAGAGTCTTTCAACTTGTACTTTCTTAGGGTAACCATCTAACTCTCTTTAAGCCCATTTTTAAACCTTTTCTAAACATGCATCTTTCTAAATTCATAATCTAAAAATCTGATTTCAAATATGTGTTATATTTTGTTCTGAATCACAATGGCTTTAACTGAGTTGGTGTCGTCACACCAAGACTTGCAAGTCCTATTTCTGATTCATATTGTACCATGCATGATTATTTCATTAAAACATAATTCAGACCACCCAAGCATGCAAATAGTATAGAAAATTTCATGTTTTGAAAGCACAAGTCAAAACCATGCTAAGATTCTCATTCTTTTAATAACCATGTGGTGGTCATGTATTTTTGGCAAATATGCAATTCTTTCATTAAAAGTGTATTCAACGATCAACATGCACTACCTTCTCTTTTGGATTCAAAATCATATTCAAGTCATAGCAATAATCAAGACATTTCAAACACAATTCATATCATATAAAGGATGGGAAAATCATATAAAGAGAGGGATTCTTTAGGATTCATTCTCTCAATTGTATATTCATCCTTAAACACATGCATACATATATATAGAGTTTCAAATCAATTTGGGGGAAGGACCAAATACCAAAACAATACTGATCAGGGATTCTAAAACATGCTAGTAATCATAAATTCTAAACTCCTTTCTTAAAAATCATGATTTCTAAACCGTTAGCATGTATTAAAGATGGTTTATTTGCCCATGAAATTTTAGGAAAACCCCACAAACCTTAATTTATGACTCTTGAATGAACTCGTGCTTTAGGGATGTTATTCGAACAATTTATGGGTGCTTCTTGTAGCCCTCGCAATGGGGATTCCAAATCTCGAAGAATTATTGAAAACCCAAGGTAAAATCTTAAGATATTTTGATCTTTGGGTTGAAATCCTAAGAAGTGTTCTAGGTGATTTTGAGATAGAATGACCTTATTTTGGTGTTTGGGGGATTTAATCCCGTGTTATGGCTGAATAGGGGGTGAAAATACCACTTTTTCCTTAAAAATGCGAAAACAAGATCTGGAAATTGTGTGCATGTGTCGCAGTTACGAAAATGGCCATAAATTTTTTCTCGGGTATCTGATTTTGGTAAAATTGATATCGTTGGAAAGATAATTCGAAGAGATTTCATTTCATATATAGTATCCCCTTTAATTCATTATATACAAAGAGTTATGGTTGATTGAAGTTGACCCAAGTTTCGACGCTCACTCAAACTCGAACGATACGAAAGCTTTCAACTTGTCCTTGAGTTAGGGGACCTCTATGATCTAGATTCATACTCAAATATTTTCTCACACTATATAATTGATTACCATTCCAAATTTTCATAGGATTTATAGTTTTTGGATCATCTACGCATAGAAATGACGGTTTTCGTTCTAGCTCAAAATGCGGGGTGTTGCACTACTTATCCCAAAATAGAGAAAATGCTAGATGAGCGTAATCAATTGATGATTCGTACAATAAAATAATGTAGAGAGAAAAGAAGAAATACCTTGTGCTTGTTTCAACTTGTGGGTATATATTTTGTAATACTTCTTTGTAAACAATATTTTTAATGAATGCAGGGTCTTTCATGTCATCGTCAACATTTAGTATAGTTAATCCTTGTCTTTTTGTTACTCGGGATACCACTATATATAACTGGCCATGGATGAATACTTTTTTTGGAAGATACAATCCAACATGGTTAAGCGATTGTCCTTGACTTTTATTAATTGTCATGGCGAGACATGGTGCTAAAGGTAGTTGTCGTATCTTCAACTTGAATGGCCACTTCAAATCATTCGGAGACATAATAATTCTTGTTGTTGTTACTCTTGAGCCAATGTTCTTTCCGGTGATGATATTTGCGCTAGCGGACCAATTACCAAGATGTGTTTCAATCAATCTTGTTTTATAGCAAAAGCCTTCACTTTGATTTAGATTTCTGAGAAGCATAACTGGAGTTCCTACTTTTAAGTGTATGTCATGATTAGGGATGCCAAAAAATCTTAGGTTGTTTAAGAATTCTGGTGGGTACAACAGATCTTCATCATTAGTGTTTACACTGGCTTTACACACATTGTCGGAGCTAAAATATGTTCTTCCTTCACCTGGTATCATTTTCATAATTGTATCATTCAACTCATGCGCCATTTTATTTTTAATTGTTAGTATTGCTCTTTCTTTCCAATATGTTGGGTTATTGTAATTCTACAAGAGAGATGGGTGAACTACCTCGGCGATTGAGTTGATTGGATCATTGGATTATGTGATGCATATATAGGAGGTAATTTAATAATCTCATCATTGACATCATCATAAAAAGATCTATCTCCAATTTTTAACAACCATTTGTCGAAAGTGGTAATTTTAACAGCCTTACAGTCAGTTACTCTGCCACTACAAAGTCGCATATTTTACTTCAACTCATACACGATTATAAATGGCCACAAGTATGAGGAGTTTAGCAAAGCATCTACAATATCAGCTCATGTTTCCTTTGGAATTACTGGTAGTATTTGATGAAAATCACCACCAAATACGACTGTAAGACCTCCAAATAGTTTGTCAGAATTGTTTTCATATTTCACTCAAAAGATATCTCTCAGGTACTATCTAAGGCTTCAAAACAAAATTTATTTACCATTGGTGCCTCATCCCAGATGATCAAAGAAGTTTTTAGCAGCAATTTAGCTAACTGACTTCCTTGTTTTATTTCATAAGTTGATTCCGCACTTATGTCCAAAGGAATATGAAATCGTGAATGAGTTGTCCTGCCATTTGGTAATAACAAATAACAACCGGGAGAACTATTTTTGATTGTGATCTCAGCTTGAAAATTATTGTATTCCATAGAAATGTCTTTTCATTACCACCATCTCCCGTTATAAAAAATAAATGGCCTTCTTCATTGGAAACTGATGCCATTATTGCTTCATATGTTGACTTTTGACAATCATTTAATAGTGCAAACATTTTATCATGCACTTAATTTAAGTCTTCTTTGTCATAGTCTAGTTCCTCATTAATTAGACGATTTTTCCTGTCACCGAGCAAAGAAGAATATGGAAGTGGCATTTTATCTATATCTTTTAAACTTTCTCTAGTATTTAGAAGTATGGTTTCAAGCTCAAATAATGTATACGCTTTGAGTTTGTTTTTTGAGTTAGCTGTAAATTTTTCACTTGAAATCTCTTTCGTTGTAATGGCGTTATATCTTCTGATAAAATTTCAAGGTTGGTCCTCCATAGTTTGGTTGAATCAGATACTTGACAGTGAATTAGTATCGTCACAAAAAGATTTCTAAGTTCATTTCCTGATGCCAACATGCAGATTCAACCAAGCAGTCATTCTACTCTTTGTCATCCTCCAATAACCCTAATGAGTAACATGTCTCTTTATAAATTTGTGCGATACTCCATTTATTGTTCTTATGCTTTCAAAGGAAGTGCTTCCTTTGACAAAATTAAGTAGCATTCTCATGTAAAATCATTCTCCTCTTGCAGGATGTGCAAAGTAAATTCTAACAACTGTCTTTCCCATTTTCCTTCTAGTCCATTTTTCCCTTTTGTATCACAGACATAATGTTTAGGAAATTCTAAATACGTCAATTCTCGTGCATCATCATTTTTAATTTTTGGTTCGTTGTGAACCATTCTGTGAATTTTGTTTTTACTGCATCAGGTCTGCTTAGTATGTTTTCAGGTCATTGATCTTCTTCATATAGTATGGTGTTTTATCCCTCTAAATAGAATAGCAAACGCTCAATTGTTGGCTCTCTATGATGTATGTCAAATTTGAAGATCCTCCAGCAAGCTTCTGTAGCTGATATATATCTGCAGTCTAGATATCTTTGTATCTCATCATGTACTTTAGTAGTACCAGTATATTCTATAGTGGCAGATACTTTATCAAACCCCTTATTGATATATTTACATAGATATTTCACCGATCTTAAGTAATTGGAAAGCTTTACATTTATGTGTGTATCAAATTTGACAATCAAATTCCTGTTGTAAGGGATGACATATCTGTTGTCTAACAGGACATTGTTTTTCTTGACTTGAGTACCTGTGTTCCTTCTCCTATAAATGGGAAATCTATCTGCATCAAAAGTTGTTTGATTATTAAACTTCTTGGGAAAATGATTGTTGCACTTCCCTTGCTTCATACATGGGCACTAGAGATTGAGGTCTCCATAAGGTCCACGCATCAGGTAATTATTGACAACATTATAACTATCCGGATCAACTTCTATATCAGGTATTTCAGTTGTTATAATTGTGTCGATATGCTCTATGGAGGGACTTTTCAACATGAGATACAGAAGAGCAGTATATGTGCATGAGGCAGTCCTCTTTTTTGAAACTCAATAGTAGATAAACCTACATAATTAATGGTATATATGTTAGTTATGATGCAGGAGAAGTATTCATATTTTTACCATAATTTAGTAGCTTGAATGAATAAGTGATGCATGGCGCGAGTATGTATAAGTTAGAACTTACATGCGATTTATTTTTCAAAGGGTTGTTGCCTTTTCATATCTTGCATTAGTTGAAATAATTTAATCTGGAAGATTCTACATGTGATGTCCACTCTGTTATTATTGTCATATTGGCCAATTAAGTGGAGCATTTCATTTATTTCTAGCTACTTTGGATTGCGTGTAAAAGTGAGGAACAAATCTGGATGACCAGCCCACCTACAATTTCCATTGCATCTTGATAATTTTGTGCCCTATATCGAGGTCCCCCAGTGTATGATGAGGGCAAGATAATACTTTTTTCTATCATTGAACTATCTGAATCACCATGGAAAATGACATCCATTAAGCCACAGTAAAGATCAACTCTGGTTTTTTTTATTATTCCTGATATGGCAAAATGTTTCTTCCTCTATTGCCATATAACCTTCAATAGTGTATTGTTGTAATAGTCTACCCGCCAGTAAGAGAGTGTGCCCCTCGCTTAGTCTTTGTTGTATCTTGAAGCAATAGAATTCTCTCATTGATAAATTTTGTCGCTTGTGAGTTTTGTTATTCACCTCTGCCAAATTAATTCCAAGTCTCTATCCGTTTTCACCAAACGGGTGTATTAATGGGTATGTCATAGACATGAAGCTTGGTTGTAAATCTGTAATTCTTTGAAGTCCTTTTTTCGGTGCTCTGCAATAATATCTCGCTGGAAGTTTTCATCTGTAAGATCACCAAAAATTAATCTCGCTACTTCAGAAGTGGTGGGTACATTATATTGTCGACCATTCTTGTCCTATTAGATAGAAGTCGTAGGGGAAATACAGATTTGAGATGTTGTTTATATCTATCCCTAGCCATTCAAAATATTTTTACCACAATATTATGCTCATCCAGCATTTTGGATAAGGCCTAGACAATTTTGGGATAAATGTCTTGCGACAAATAATTCATTCTATTGTTTATCTCATTCTCAGTATCATATTTATATAGCTGAGCAAACTGTGGGGTTTTACCAATTTCAGGCAATAAAGATCCTATCTGATGGTAATTCTGACCGCTCATCCTGAAAATATATAGCCCCTTTGAGTGATTGATAGATCCATCCACTCGACCTCCCATATATGTAAATGCAATTATGGAGTTATAAGCCCTGATATTTTTATAAAAATTGGGAGAGAAGTGATTAGACGTGACATGGAGCAGTTATAGTTGACTGAGGACATGACCCTGGATAGGAAGGTATGGAGGAAAAACATTAGGATAGAGGGTTAAGGTGGGTGGATGAGTCGTATTCAGTAGGTAGGAGGGCTTGGGTGTCTTTTGTTTGGCAGTGTTGCATATTTTTGTGGATGGCGTATCTATGTTTTTATCATGTTCCATGCTTTTGATGTTTTTATATACTGTCCTTTGTCTTGAGCCGGGGGTCTATCGGAAACAGCCTCTCTACTTTGTTAGAGGTAGTGGTATAGTCTGCGTACACTCTACCCTCCCTAGACCCCACGATGTGGGAATCTACTGGGTTTGTTGTTGTTGTTGTGACACCTACTTTTCTGAATTTGTTTCCAAAAGATACTTGAGATATGGTGGTGGTTCACTCAATAACGGTAGTTGGACCCGACCTCCTTCCATACAGAAAAATTAGAATGTCATTTTTTTGTCGATACTACTTTATTTTTCCATTCTTCATACCATAAAATTGCACCACAATATTGGCATGTGTACTTTGGGGGCCGAAATTCCAACTTATTGTGTAATGTTCTTTCAAATTCAAAGTTATAAATATAAACATAACGATTTTATAGGTAGATCATGTTTTTTTAAGTTTCATAGATGAATAAAAAGTAGTATTTTAGTATTTTGTTAAGAGAGAAATAGTGATGCAGATTAACATACTCTTTTGATGAATTGAATCATGTCTTCCTGAGAAGTTTGTTAGCTTCATCAACTTCGTGAATCTATTCACAAAGCATATAAGCTGAATTATTTTTTGTTGGGGATGTTGCTTGTATTTTTTTTCATTAGTGCAATCTTCCTCTTCAATATGGAATACTTGCATCTATTGGTTTGTATAGAAGCAACTTCCTCGTCTTTGACTACATTCGGTTGTTGATTCATTTCTGTTCGATCTAATTTTCAGCATCCGTTCATGCCGAGTTAATTCTGGTAGAAGATGTTGTAGGAGGTTAATTTACAGCGAAATATTCACTAAGCTATTGTATTATTTATCAATAGCACATAGTAATTTCATTGTGCATGTTGAATAGCACATAGTAATTTCATTGTGCATGTTGCATATATTTTAGAAGATTAGATATTTTGGTTATATCCAAATAAACCTTGAAGTTGAAATACATAAGTAATAAGTATACAAACCACTCAAAACCAAAATGTTTACCGAGGATGATGTCAAAGATATACAATGGAATGCAATGTATAAATTTGCTTTTGATTTTTCTGAATTACTAAATAACTAAATAAATTTCCCCCTTTCCTTGAGTGTGGTCTCTGTTGAATTTGAGGATGAAATATGAATGGATGGTTGAATGGTTGTGGGATTTGTGTATAATGAATTTAAATATTAATAGGAGGAGAATATGGAATTTGACTATGCATTTAATAGGAATGAACTATAATTGTGTTTAGAAAGAAGTATAACTGAATAAGATTGGGAGAAAAATTTGGGATTTATCCAGTTGTTTAATAGGAAGATCCATTACTGATTTGTTTCAATATTGAATTTAGAATTAAGTATAGAAAATGATCAAATGAATGTATGCAGAACTGTAGGGGTTCATGTATTTGTACATAAGTAAGATTTTATTTGTGGTTCTGTGCAGTTTGTTTTATAGGTGGTACTCTTTGCTCCTCTGTTTACGTTTGCAGATTTTCTATTCAATTATTGTGGAGCTAAAAGGCTCAGTTCTGTAGGGGGTTAAAATATATGTTGTGCATCGACATTTCTTTCCCTTTATCATCATATTATAAGGACAAATCGAATTAGATCCAGTTCTCTGATTTGCTTCACCAACATCTTCAGTTTTTCTTTGAGACCATATAGGTTCCCAAACAACCGCACCTCCTCCCTGAAACTTATTTGTATGTATATTAGACTGTTAATTTCTTTGCATCTTGTAGGGTGTTGATGTTTCCATTGGTTAATAACTCAACAATGATGCTTTTGGTATGCAGAGGGGAACTCTGCTCAAAAGGTTGCACAATATTATCACCACTTACTGCCTGAACTAAGTCACATCCAGAACCAACTGAGAAGAATTCAACTTCTTCTATTGAGTACGAACTTTAGCGGGATTACTACCTGTTATATATGGACAAAAATAATCTATATGATAAGCAAAAGAAAAACAAGATAAACACATACAAATTTACGTAGAAACTCTTGACAGAAAAAAACACGGACAAAGGAAGAGGAATTCACTATAATGGAGAGGAATACAATAAGGAGACGAAAGTTTCAATGACGTATTATATAACCGCCAAAAACAACCCACTAAATCGTACTTATATTGATATGTGTATACAAATAAATCCTAAGCCAAAAACATACAGGTCCATACGCGAAGGCTTCGCTCCCGTATCCCCAACGGGATCAATGGTGGGCTCCGGGACATGGGTTGCACTGCAAACTTTATAGGTCTAAATCAACAAAATTCGGGTCACAAACTCTAAAACTAACACTATGCTTTTGTGATGTTGAGGTAGGGAGAGACAACACAACATGAAGCATTTTCTTGTTCTTGTTAGTCGTATTACCTTGTCGGCTGTGAGGAAAACTCGACCACAACCTTGACATTATTAACCATGTCTTATTCAGCATTTAAGCCAACTTCATGAGCCTTAGTTGATGGAACAAAGCCTAAATTCCTAAATAAACAATTCTAAAGGATACAACAAATCCATAGTAATACACAAAGCACAAACAAGAATCTAAATACTCCGCATGAAGCTTTTGACTTGTTCTTCAATGGCATAGTTATAGAATTACTACTAATACTATTCTTTCTCCTACACATATTAACTACTCCAAATAAATTCCATTAGCCCCTTCATGTTGATCCAAAACAGCCCTGGATTTCCACTCAAGTCCAAGTTCCTTCCAAGTTTTTTCAAGAAACTTGAATTGAATGGCACAACACCAGACAACATATTTCTACTCAAATTCAAGTGATACATATGTGTAAAGCTCATAAATTCCACTGAAATCTCGCCAGTAAATCGATTACTCTGAAGTGACAATGTAATTAAGTTAAAGTTATGAGTAACTTGATGGTGTTTCACCTAAGCAACCTGAACCTGCAAGCCTCAATTCTTGAAGTTTATGCAACTGACTGAATTCTTTAGGCAGTTTTATGTACATTGGATTGTCATCCATAATAAAGTATTATAGACATTGTAACTTATTTAGTCCTTTAGGAAAATTCCCACTTGTTGTTACTTAGAGCCAAGAAGTTCAAAGATTGTAAGTCTTCAATTATCTCAGGGATTTTTCCAGTGAAGGAACTCGCGCTAAGGTCAAGTTTTTGAAGAGTAATAAGGTATCCAATTTTGTCTGGGAGTGGACCTGTGAATGAATTGTAGCTGAAATCTAAGTGAACAAGATTCTTGAGATTTCCTACCGTCGCGCCCCATTTTTCTCGCGAAAAGCGGGATTCAACGTTACTACTCTTTTTGGGATTGTTTAAGGAAATGTGAAGAGTCGTCACCTAACGTATTAAGGTGATTTAGGGTACCGTTCTAGGCTAATGTCACGACCTGAACCGGGGCCCTGATCGTGACGGACATCCCAAACCATGAAGGCCCGAGAGCCCTTCTAACTTGTAATCATATACACCAGTCATATACAAATAAGAAATGCGGAAAAATACATAATGAAACGGAATCATGGTCATAAGTTTGAATTCAATTTATAATATAGAAAGTAAAGCCTAACAACAACTAGACAATGTCTGAACCAGTCTGTGAAATCTCTACTACATGATCAAATCAAAGTTGTCTGAAAACTGGGATAAGGCCCCTAGTAGAGCAAAACCATAATAAATGATAAATGAGTGAAAACTACTAGGCCTTATAAAATATAGAAGGCTCACCAACTGAGCTCTACACTTCTGCCGGAAGAAATCTACTGCTTATCAAGACCCCTAGATTGAGCCTCAGAACCTGGGAGGGTAGGGGGTCAATACAATTGTATTGGTACGCAGAGCAAATCCAAAATAATAATTTATATTCAACATATATGAGAGCAATTTAAAAATAGTTCATAAATATATCATATGGTAAGAAATCACATGGGCATTTTTAAAAGACTCTGTAAAATCATCTGAACTCTGTGACACTCTTTGTTTTACTTCTGCGCTAGGGGGTACACCCTACAATTTCACAGTTTTCACCGACCTTATATCGGTTGCCACCAAGATAGGAGTAATAGTGAGGGAAGAGCACACAAGATCACACAGCAGGGTGCCACAACTCCAATCAAGTCATTATGTTGTGGTTGGGCTCAAGACCATAAAGCAGGGCTCTAAAGCATAAGTCCCAATTTGGGATGATGAAATACTAGGTACACAAGATCACATAGCCGGGTACCAAGTTCTCGTGTCGGCAAATCACGATTTCCAGCAAAGAGTCGTTTGACTCATGCTTCTTTTGGGTAACCACCCAACTCACATTAACCCAGTTTTTAACTCTTTAAAACATGTATTCTCTAAAACCAAACTCGAAAAACTCTAACTTTGTTATGGCATACATTTATATGGTATCGTCATACCATTGAATTGCAAGTCACATCTCTAAGACATTATTAGCATATTAAAATCTCTGTTTTCAAAATATAAGTTCGGGACCACCATATCAATAAAACAATTCAAGAAATCCTTTTTTAAATTCATGTAAATATATGCAAGAAAACTTTCTCTTTGTCAACATTTCAAGAACTCTCTTTGTCAACATTTCAATAATATGTAGTGGTCATATCAAATTACTCAATCACATGCAATTCTTTCTTTATAAAACAAGCATATAAGTATAACAAGAGACTCCCTCCCATCATCTCCAAATCATGTCAAATACTATGATATTGAAAAGACCACTTTCAAACCATTAAACATGTATTTCAAATCATTCCCAATAAGTTCATAAACTTCAATTCATCAAAAGAGAGGGATTTCATAATTTGTGCTCTCAAACAATCTTCAATCACAATTTTTCATACATATACATATACATATAAATCAATTTAAGGGGACAAGGCCTAAAGGCCAAAACAACAATATCATTAAAACATTCATGATTCATAACTAAAAATCATGAATTCCAAAATCCTTTTCTAAATTCATGCATGATAATCTTTAAATCATGTTCTAGTGTTTACAAGCTCATGTAGTTTTTAGGATAAACCCCATGTACCTTAAATTAGAAGCTTTTGAATGAACTCTAGCTTTTGGGATGCTATACGTACGATTGATGGGTGCTTCTTGTAGCCCTCACAATGGGATTCCGAATCTTGAAGAATTAAGAAAAACCCACGGTTAAATCTTGAGATATATTGATCTTTGGGTTGAAACCCTAAAGAGTCTTCTTGGTGATTTTGGGAGAAAATAACCTTATTTTGGTGTTTGGGGGATTTAATCCCGTGTTATGGATGAATAGGGGGTGGAAAATACCACTTTTGTCCTTAAAAACGTGAAAATAGAACCTGGAAATTGGGTGCGTGCAACAGAGCGTGCGTCACCCGCTAATCGTGCGATGCTACTGTCTCAGTCACAAAAATGGCCATAACTTTTCGCTCGGGTATCGGATTTTGGAAAAATTGGTATCGTTGGAAAGCTAATTCAAAGAGATTTTATTTGATATATAGTAGGACCTGTAATTTATTATATACAAAGAGTTATGGCTGATTGAAGTTGACCCAAGTTTTGACGCACACTCAAACTCTAATGATAGGAAAGTTTTCAACTCGTCCTTGAGTTTGGGGACCTTAATCTCAATTCATTCTCAAATAGGTTCCCACACTACATAATTGATTAACATGCCAAATTTGCATAGAATTTATGTCTTTTGGATCATCTACGCATAGAAACGACGGTTTTTGTTCTAGCCCGAAATGTGGGGTGTTACAGCTAACTACGAACTTATTTTGTTATTCAATCTTAGTTCACTAGAAATTCGGGTAAGGAATCAAATTACCTCAAAATAAAGGTTGTAACACCCGAATTTGGTACACAGAATGTCACACAGTGCTCATGACCCCTAAGGACCACAAGCTAACCGATGAATGATATCTGTAACTGAGCACTGCATAATATACTGTATAAATACAAAATAAAAGGCTGAAAGGCTCTAAGGTTCAAAACTGAATAATAATAATAATACTGAATGCGGTATAACAATACCAAAACAACTGAAATAACTGGAAATACTAAAGTCTGAATATCTAGTCTGAAAGCCTCTAAACTGTCAGAATAAGGAGTTGATGGGACATATCCCAACTAACTCCAACTGCTGAAATAAACTAAGTACTAAAAAATGACATAATCAAATAATAACATCCTCGAATGATGAGGACTCACTGCTAGTCTGTCTGCTGAACGGTTGATCTACTAAGGATAATTTGGAGCTCGTGCCTCTGAACCTATGGTATAAAACACCATAGCGCAAAAGAAAAGTATGTGTCAGTATGTGAGAATATACTGGTATGCAATCGAGGTAAGCTGAATGCAAGGGTTCATATGCATGAACTATAATTGACTGACATGAACTATAATTGACTGACATGAACATGAACATGACTGCGTGAGAATATATGCATGAATACGTGAACTGTAACTAAAATCATGGTAATACTAAATTTGAATACTGATAACCTGAGTTTTATGTTTATTGAATGATTATGTATGACATTTCTGGTTCTAATTGAACTAGCTGAGTTCCGTACTGAACTGTGTGACTATATATGACAGTCCTAAATCTAAAGAACTACCTGAGTTCCTTACTGAGACTGAGACTGCGACTGTGGGAAGTAGTTATCTAACCGACATGCCCCAAATAAAGCAATATAGCTGGGTTGGTGCCCAATCTATAACCCCAACTGGAAGGGCGTCAATACCGCACCATTGGTAAGGACAAGCTATGAGTGACCCTCATCTGGTACTGTCCCCATATGAGAATGGCGGGACCCTCATCTGACAATGTTAATCCACTTCATCAACCCTCAACTGTCAGTGTTGATGTCTCAACCTATGTTGGCTACATAGTTCTGGAATGCAAGGATTGCTTCTAAGAATCACACCCTCATCTGGCAGTGTGCGTTCCTATCCTTAGGTTCACTCGTTGCTAAATCCTACTCCCATCTGAATAGATATTGATCTGATTACACTGACTAAACTAGACTGAGTTCACTGAGATTACTGGATTGATACTAAATTTACTATTTTTTTCCTGAGTCATGTGACTGACTGAATTCTACTGATCATGGCGTGACTAAGAATATCGTGAAAAATAACACAGGGCATACAGCTAAATTGTAGAGTACAAGTACCCCCAGAACTCGATAGCATGAAACTGACAAAACATGACACTTCATGACACATAACCATAGTTAATAATTCATAGTACTATCATTGGGGATTATCATGAAGTATTTGCATACCATAAGCTTATATATGAATAAGAATGCATATAAACATTTCATCATTTCATAAGCCTAATCTCATGAGCATTACATCAATCCATTACAATGCATAACAATAGCATGAGAGTCAATTTGAACATAAGAGTAAAACATGGATTCATCATTTAGCACATGGATTTATCATTTAGGTTCTATTGAGTCATAAGGCATAATTCTTTTTCTCCTAGGCATTTTATCAAACACCTAGGATGCATAACTTAGGGCATAGGCATGATCATCAAATTAGCACATCATAATTCCACACAACAACTCAATTGATAGGTTTTCAAGCCACATACTAACATATTTTCATGATATTTATTAAGGACTTCAACTTCGAAAACGAACATCAATATAAACATGGATATAATTCAATTCATACCATGGAATTCAAAATTTATATTTCTAAAAGGGTTTATTGAGCTTCATGGGTGAAAGAAACCCATGAATCAACACTTGACATACCTTGGATGGAAGTTTCTTGAAAATTAACAGTGGAATCTCTTGGATTAGGACCTTCAATTGAGAACCCTAGACTTGTTTTTGAGGGAATTTGAGAGAAACAACTATATTTTGGTGAAAAACTAGTTGAATCTCATGTTATAGGCTTATATAGGGGTGGAAAATTGACCCTTTTACCCTTAAAAACATGAACCTTTAATGACTGAAAACTGATGGCATTGACGCAATACCCGACGCGTCGCGCCATGATCGCGCCAAGCCTCAGTTATTTTACTGGCAATCCCTGCAACAATGTTAACCAACGTGATAGGCGATGCAGTGGGGCAAGATCGCGTTGGTCCACTATTTTAGGACACCAAACATGGTCTAAACGAGGTTCAAAAAATCGAAAACTTGTCTGAAAACACCTATTGACCTCTCTGATCATGAATTAACAAAAATACGGACCCTTAAAGGACATTAAGGTCACAAAATGAGATTGCCAACTTTCGAAGGTCAAAAATAAACTAAGTCTAGAAACCTAGCTAGAATTTTCTAAGTCTGGGACCCCTTGACAAGCCTAAAGGACTGAATTAAGCTTGGAAATTTTGCGGGGTTGAAGTACATGCATAACATGAACAACTAAAACATGACTACATGATTGACATTACTGAGATTTATGCTAATCATGCATATCTGATGCATGATTTTTATGACTGAGCTGATACATGAATGCATGACTGGAGTACTGATAAGCTAATCACGCATATCTGATGTGTGAATACATGACTGAACAGACTCATGAACATGCAATTGAACATGTAAAGATAAAGATACCAAGTTTGAAACGAAAACTGAGCATAGTTTGTAACTAAAATTTGAACCATAAGCTGAATGAACTTAAGAAAAGCTATTACCTTGGGCTGAGTCTGAATTTGCGAAGAAGAGGTGAGGATACTTGGTCCGCATATCTACTTCTGCTTCCCAAGTAGCTCCCTCAACAGACTGATTCCGCCAAAGAACTTTGACCAGAGGGACTTCTTTGTTCCTCAGTCTATGAATTTGGTAGTCAAGAATTTTGATTGGACTTACTTCGTACGAGAGATTGTTCTAAATATCTACGCCCTCACCAAGGACTACAAAAACTGGGTCACCTATGCACTTCTTAAGCAAGGAGACATGAAACACTGGATGGACTGAAGCAAGATCTGAGGGAAATTTGAGCTCATAAGCTACTTTGCCCTAACGACTGAGAATTTTGAAGGGATCGACATATTGGGGACTGAGCTTCCCCTTCTTGCCGAATCTCTTCACTTTTTTCATGGGAGAGATCTTTAGATAAACATAGTCATCAATCTCAAACTTGAGATCCTTTTTGCACATATCTGCATAAGACTTTTGTTGGCTCTGAGCAACCCGAAGTCTTTCTCTGATCAACTAGAACTTCTCTAAGGCATCAAATACTAAATCAGGCCCTATAACTGAGGCCTCACTAACTTCGAACCAACCTACTGGAGATCTACATCTCCTATCGTAGAAAGCTTTGAATGGAGCCATCTGAATACTAGAATAATAGCTTTTGTTGTATACAAACTCAATCAAAGGCAAGTGGTTATTCGAACTACCCTTGAAATCGATTGCACATGCCCCCAGCATATCTTTCAAAGTCTGAATGGTCCTTTCTTCTTGACCATCTGTCTGAGGATAAAAGGTTGTACTGAGATAAACTTAGGTACCAAGACTATTTTGGAACACTTTCCAAAAGTAAGAGGTGGACTGGGTACCTCTATCTAAAATAATGGACAATGAAACACCGTATAATTTGACCAACTCCCTGATATAAAGTTTGGCATAATCCTCGGTTGAATAGGAGGTATAGACTGGAAGGAAATAAGCTGATTTGGCCATCCTGTCTATGATGGCCCAAACAAAATCATGTTGATGATGAGTATGAGGCAAACCCATCACAAAGTCCATGTTTAGTTCTTCTCACTTACAAGTAGGAATACTAAACTCTTGCATGGACCCACTAGGATTCTGATGCTTTATGTTAACCGATTGATATGTAGAGCACCGACAAACTCTATAATATCTCTCTTTATCCCACTCCATCAATATATCTCTAGTAAGTCATGGTATATCTTAGTGGCCCCTGGATGAATAGAGTAGCACGCACCATGCGCTTCGGCAAGAATTCATTGCCTCAAGTCATCTACACCTGGCACACGCAGATGACTCTGACAACGCAATACACCATCTCCCCCTTGGGAGAAAACCTCTACCTTTTGATCTTTGACTGCTGCTTTCAACTTGACTAGACTGGGATCTCTATCTTTCTTTTCCTTAACTTAAGAAACTAGAGATAATTCGGAACTACCCTGAACCCATATATTACCCTCAGCTGAATCGACTAAGCGGACACCTAGTCTGGAAAGCTGATGAACTTCCTGAGCTAACTTCTTCTTACTATCCTTAACATGAGTAACACTACCATAGATAGTCTACTAAGAGCGTCGGCCATTATATTAGCCTTTCCCGGATAATAAAGGACACTCATACTGTAATTTTTTAAGAGCTCTAACCACCTTCTCTGATGAAGATTAAGATATTTCTAAGAGAATACATACTGAAAGATTTTATGATCTGTGAACACATCTACATGAACACCATACAAGTAGTGCCTTCAAATTTTTAAGGCAAAAACTACGGTTGCTAACTCAAGATCATGAATCGTATAATTCTTCTCATGGGGTTTAAGTTGTCTGGAGGTATAGGCTATGACCTTACTATGCTACATGAGTACACAACCCAAACCGACTTTAGATGCATCACAGTACACTACGAACCCATCTGGACCGTCTGGAAAAGACAAAATTGGAGCTGAGGTGACTCGAGTCTTCAACTCCTGAAAACTCTTTTCGTAAGGATCTGACCATAGAAACTTGACATTCTTTTAAGTAAATTTGGACATAGGGGATGAAATAGACAAAACTCCCTCAACAAACCATTTGTAATAGCCAGCCAGACCAAAGAAACTCCTGATATCTGATGGAGAGACATAGCAAGGCTAGTTTCTTACTGCTTCAGTCTTTTGAGGATCAACTCTAATTCCATCACCAGAAACGATATGACCAAGGAATGCTACTGACCTTATCCAAAATTTACACTTACTGAATTTGGCGAACGACTGATGATTTCGGAGAGTTTGCAATATTAACTTGAGATGGTTTGCATGATCACACTCACTGTGGGAATAGACAAGAATATCATCTATAAAGACTATAACGAACATGTCCAAGTACTGCTTGAACAAACGGTTCATCAAGTCTATGAAAGCTGCTGGGGCATTGGTAAGACCAAAGGACATGACTAAGAATTCAAAATGACCATACCGAGTTCGGAAAGCTATTTTTAGAATGTCACATTCTCTAACTCTGAGCTGATGAAAGCCTGATATGAGGTCTATCTTAGAGAAGTATCTAGCACCCTGAAGTTGGTCAAATAAGTCATCAATTTTATAAAGTAGATACTTGTTCTTGATCGTGACTTTATTGAGCTGACGGTAGTCAATACATATTCTGAGAGAACCATTTTTCTTTCGCACGAATAAGACTGGTGCACCCCACAGGGACACACTGGGTCTGATGAATCCCTTATCTAGGAGATCCTTCAACTGTTCTTTCAATTTTTTAAGTTCTACTGGTGCCATTCTATATGGAGAAATAGATATGGGCTGAATATCTGGAAGAAGATCAATGACGAAGTCTCTTTTCTTTTCGGGAGAAATTCTTGGAAGATCTTCGATAAAGACATCTGAGTATTCATTCACCACTGAGATTGATTCAAGACTGGAAGTTTCAGAACTAGAGTCCTTAACGCAAATAATGATAGACGCATCCTTTGGATATCATTTTCCATGCCCGAAGGTAGGAAACAAGCTGACCTCTAAACGCTGAAGTACTACCCCTTCCACTCTAGGAAAGGTTTATTCAGAAACTGAAATTGGATTACTCTGTTTTTGCAGTCGACTTTGGCATAGTAGGAATGAAGCCAATCTATGCTGAGAATCATATCAAAATCAGTCATCTCTAATTTGACTAAGTCTGCTAAAGTAACTTTCTGAAATATCATAACTGAATAGTTCCAGTATACTCACCGGGCTATGATAGTTTTACCCAGTTGGGTAGAGACAGAGAAGGGGTCTGCTAGAATTTTGGGACTGACTCTGAGATTGACTGCTATATAAGGAGTAATAAAAGATAAAGAAGCTCCTGGATCTAGCAAAGCGTAAATATGAAAGTGAAAAATCTGTAACGTACCAGTGACCACATCAGGAGAATTTTTCTGATCCTGTCAGGACTGGAGAGGATAAAGTTTTTTTGGGCGCTGCCCATTAGTTATGCTGGAAGTGGCACCCTATTGATTCGAGAGATCGGACTAAACTGAGGAACGGTTATCCTGAACCTGAAATCCTGACTTAGGACAATCTCTAACTCTGTGGCTTGGCTTGCCATATCTGAAACACACATCACTGCCAGCTCTACAAATACCCTTGTGGTTCTTACCACAAGTCTGGCAAAGAGGATTAGTTCGGGCACTGCTAATACTTCCCTGAGATTTAGAGCCTGGCGCCCTATCTTTGTTACCCCTCCTGACCTTAGGAACTGGAGCACTAGCTGAAGAAGGAGTTGGAATAGATGACTTTGAGCGGAACTGAGAACGGTGACCACCCTCTAACTTAGGATGATTGAAGTTGAAGCTACCGGTTATAGCTCTCTTATTCTGCTTCTCTCTTATCTTAATATCTAGATAGTTGAGTAAACTTAAGAGAATACTCTTTCACTGTCATGTTGCCTTTCCTGAGGTAAATAAATTCTAACACCTTAGCTTCTCTCAGCTCTAGGGGAAAGAATCTATCTAAGAAGGCAGTGGTAAACTCCTCCCACTCAATAGGCCCTACATCTATAGTCCTCTCGACTTTCCACTATTTGAACCATGTGTGAGCCACATCCTGCAACTGATATGTAGTTAGCTTAGCACTCTCACTAGCGGTAACCCCCATGATATCTGTAACCTTCTAAACCTGAACAAAGAATTCTTGAGGGTCCTCATATGACTTGGACCCAAAAAAAGATGGAGGATTCATTCAAGTGAAGTCCTAATTCCTAGCTGTATCAGTATTGGCCACTGGGTTGGCCGGAACAGCAGCTGGCCATTCATTCTAAGTAGCAACTGAGTTAGCAAAAGTAGTGAATGTAGCTCTGAACTCTGCATAAGAGACATATTCATCCAAGGGATCTGCTTGGATAGGCTGAGGGGCAGGCTGACTGATTTTCGTTTCTTCTTTTAGGAGGCATGTTCTATAAGTAAAAAGGAACAAACGGATTAAACTAAGAGTTAAATTTAAGTTCATGCTCACTGGCATGACATGAATACAGAAAGAAGGGAAACTATTCCTAAAACATCTTATAGCCTCTTGTACATATGTCACGCCTGAAATCCTATTAGGGCGGACTGGCACCCGTAACCGAGGAGGTCCGGGAGAACCAGCTCATAACCTTATACTTCCCATGCATACCTCTATGACAACTCGAAATTCGGACAGCATCATGTCGCATATAAAATGAAATAATCACCTGTATAAGCTCGAGCACACATATATATGTATATATAATACTTGGCCATTGGAGCCATCACGTCTATTAACAAACACCACCTTGACTGTACATTAGGTCTACAAAGCCTCTAGACAATACACAGAGTTTAACTAAGGTCGGGACACACCCCGCCATATAACTAACTTCTATACAATACCAAAGCGACTGGATATAACACGGAAAGCCCCGAAGCAAACTGGAGCTCACCAAAA
>NW_025893898.1:0-3757 GCF_002878395.1 Capsicum annuum | reverse complement strand
AGAGTTTATCTTTATTCTAGTCCATCTAGATCTTCTCTGTTGATATTTACCTAGTTCTGCAAGATCTTCTTGGAGAAGTACATTCCTTATAGTCTGAGGGATTGTTTGAGAGATTAGTCTTCATGAGTGGAGCAGGGCTGCATAGTTGGGTTGTGTAATACCCCATATCTTTTTAGGTCATATCTAGTCTCCAGAAGAGTTTATGACGACTTTCCAAATGATAAATGTTTAAACAAGATAGAATTTCCCCATATATGAGGATCACAAAATGTTGGCTACATTCATAAAATTGGCCCTTCCTAGGTTTTATGATGCATCAGGTGAGGATGCGTATTCATTCTTAATTACTTCTGAGCATGGGCTCCATAATTTGGGCATAGTTGTGACTCGTGGTGTGGATTACACTTCTCTTTAGCAGGACATAGAAATTCAACATTGGTAGAGAGGTTATCTTTATTCTAGGCCAGTTTTATCTTCTCCGTTGATATTTACCTATTTCTGCATGATCTTCTTGGAGAAGTAAAATCCTTATAGTCTTAGGGATTATTTGAGAGATCATTTCTCATATTTGAAGCAGGGCCGCATGGTTGGTTTGTCTCATACCCAAAACTTTCTTTAAGTCATATGTAGTCTCTAGAAGAGTTAGTGATGACTTCCACATTGATTAATTTGTAAATCAGATAGAATTTACTCAATTTCAAGGAGCATAAAATGTTGGCTACATTCTTGAAATTGGTACCTCTTTGGGTTTATGATTCATCAGGCGAGGATATGTATGGGTTCTTGATTGCTTGTGAGCATAGGCTCTAGAATTTGGGCATAGTTGAGACTTATGGTATGGAATACGCTTCTTTTTAGTAGGACTTGGAATCTCAACATTGGTAGAGAGGGTATCTTTATTTTAGGTCAACTAGATCTTCTCTTCTGATATTTACCAAGTTTTGCAAGA
This sequence comes from Capsicum annuum, assembly GCF_002878395.1. Lineage (NCBI taxonomy): Eukaryota > Viridiplantae > Streptophyta > Magnoliopsida > Solanales > Solanaceae > Capsicum > Capsicum annuum. The sequence goes on along the minus strand of NW_025893898.1, from coordinate 2,808 downwards.
TCTTCTTGCTTATGAGCATAGGCTTTATAATTTGCGCATAGTTTAGACTCATGATGTGGATTACATTTCTTTTTAATAGGACTTGAAAAGCTCAAAATTTGTAGGGAGGTTATCTTTATTCATGCCAGCTAGATCTTCTCTGCTGATATTTACCCACTTTAGCAAGATCTTCTTGGAGAAGTACATTCCTTAAATTCTTAGGGATTGTTTAAGAGATCAGTTCTCATGGTTGGAGCAGCGCTCCATTGTTTGTTTGTATTATAACCCGTACTTTCTCTAAGTATTTTCTAGAGTCCAGAAGAGTTAGTGATGACTTCCTAATTGATAAATAATTAAATCAGAGGGAATTTTCCTAATTTTGAGGAACATAAAATGTTGACTACATTCTTGAAATTGGCTCATCATAGGTTTTATAATGCATTGGGTGAGGATGGGTATGCGTTCTTGATTTCTTGTGAGCGTAGGCTCCATAATTTGGGCATAATTGAGACTCGTGGTGTGGATTACACTTCTTTTTAGTAGGACTTCGAAGCTCAACATTGGTAGAGAGGTTATCTATATTCTAGGCCAGCTAGATCTTCTCTGCTGTTATTTACCCAATTCTGCAAGATCTTCTTCGACAAGTACATTCCTAATAATGTTAGGGAGTGCTTGAAATATCAGCTGTCATGGTTGGGGCAGGGCTCCATATTTGGTTTGTGTTATACCCCGAACTTTCTTTAAGTCATATCTAGTCTCTAGAAGAGTTAGTGATGACTGTCTATTTGATTAATGTTTAAAAAAGATAGAATTTCCCCAATTTCGAGGATTAGAAAATTTTGGCTACATTCATAAAATTGACACCTCCTAGGATTTATGACGTATTGGGAGAGGATATGTAAGCGTTTTTGATTATTTCTGAGCATAGGCTCCATAATGCGTGCATAGTTGAGACTTGTGGTGTGGGTTACACTTCTTTTTAGTAGGACTATGAAGATCAACATTGGTAGAGAGGTTTTTATTATTCTAATCCCGCTAGATCTTCTCTACAGATATTTACCCAGTTATGCAAGATCTTCTTGGAGAAGTACATTTCTTACAATTTAGGGATTGTTTGGTAGATCAGTTCTCATAGTGGTAGTAGGATCCTATAGTTGGTTTGTGTAATACCCTGAACTTTCTTTAAGTTATATCTAGTCTCTAGATGAGTTAGTGATGACTTCCTAATTAATTAATGTTTAAATTAAATAAAATTTCCCCAATTTTGAGGAGCAGAAAATGTTGGCTATATTCTTGAAATTGGTTCCTGCTAGGTTTTATGATTCATCGAGAGAAGATGCCTATGCGTTCTTGATTTCTTGTGAGCATAGGCTCTACAATTTGGACATAGTTTAGACTCATGTTGTGGGTTACATTTCTTTTTAGTAGGACTTGGATGCTAAACATTGGTTGAGAGGTTATATTTATTTTAGGCTAGCTAGATCTTCTCTGCTAATATTTAACCAATTCTGCAAGATCTTTTTGGACAAGTATATTTCTTAAAGTCTTAGGGATTGTTTGAGAGATCAGTTCTCATGGTTGTAGCATGGCTACATGTTTGGTTTATGTTATACCTCAAACTTTCATTTTTGTCCTATCTTGTGTTCAGAAGAGTTAGTGATGACTTCCTAATTGACTAATGTTTAAATCAGGAAGAATTTCTCCAATTTTGAAGAGTAGAAAATGTTGGCTACATTCTTGAGATTGGCTCCTCCTAGGTTTTATGATGTATCAGATGAGGATGCATATGCGTTCTTTATAGCTTGTAAGCATAGGCCTAATAATTTAGGCTTAGTTGAGACCTGTAGTGTGGAATACACTTCCTTTTAGTTGGACTTGGAAGCTTAACATTGGTAGAGAGGGTATCTTTATTCTAGGCCAGCTAGATTTTTTCTGCTGATATTTAACCAGTTCTGCAAAATCTTTTTGGAGAAGTACATTCCTTATAGTCTTAGGTATTGTTTGAAAGATCAATAATCAGGGTTGGAGTAGGGCTCCATGGTTGGATTATGTAATACCCCAAACTTTCTTTAAGTCATATCTAGTCTCTAGAAGAGTTAGTGATTACTTTCTAAATGATTAACTTTTAAATCAGATAGAATTTCCCCAATTTCAAGAAGCAAAAAGTGTTGGCAACATTCTTAAAATTAGATCCTCCCAGGTTTTATGATGCATCAGGAGAGGATGCATAGGCGTTTTTGATTGATTGTGAGCATAGGTTCTATAATTTGGGCATAGTTGACACTGATGGTATGGATTACACTTCTTTTTAATAGGACTAGGAAGGTAAACATTGGCAGACAGGTTATCTTTATTCTAGGCCAGCTAGATCTTCTCTTCTAATATTTACCCAATTCTGCAAGATCTTCTTAGAGAAGTACATTCCTAACAGTCTAAGGGATTGTTTAAGAGATCAATTCTCATGGTTGGAGGAGGGCCCCATGGTTGGTTAGTTTAATACCCCAAACTTTTGTTAAATCATATCTAGTTTTTAGAAGAGTTGGAGATGACTTCCTAAATGATTAACGTTTAAATCAGATTGAATTTCCCGATATTTATTGATTAGAAAATGTTTGCTACATTCTTAAAATTAGCTCCTCCTAGGTTTTTTGATGCATCCGGCGAGGATGCGTATGCGTTCTTGATTTCTTGTGAGCATAGGCTCTATAATTTGGGTATAGTTGAGACTCGTGCTGTGGATTACACTTCTTTTGCGCTTTACATGGCAGCTCAACAATGGTAGAGAGTTTATCTTTATTCTAGTCCATCTAGATCTTCTCTGTTGATATT
>NW_025893897.1:0-27976 GCF_002878395.1 Capsicum annuum | reverse complement strand
CCTAAAAATAGGTATGCCCAATTAAGGTATAAGGTAGTTGTAATTGACACACTTGTTAGGTACGAAAGGGTCAATGAGTGATATTCTTGAGGTTTTGTTGACAAACTAGCCTCAAGGACTTTCGACTTAGCCTACCACATTGTTAATAACTGGAATGTACACCAAATTATCATGTTTCCATGCATAACTTGCCCTTAGGTAGACATAATCCCAAAATCCTTCTCATATTGAACTTTAAATCACAAGTGTTGCCTTAATTTGTTAAATTGAGTTGATATTGATAAATTCTTGTTCCAAACCAACCCCCCTATTTTAAATCATGAGTTTTACTTTGTTTACATTACGGGTATCTTGTTAGTAACTATTAACACCCATAGAAATAGAAATCTAATTTCGCTCTTCATGGATTCTACCTAGGGGTGGACACGCTATGGTATATACCGAATTACCATACCGAACCGAAATTTTTGATACTGTGGTTTTTCGTATTATGGTATTTGGTATGGTATATGGTATACGTTTTAGTTTTTTTTGGTTTATGGTATGGTATACTGTATCTACAAATGACATACCGAAATACTGAACACCATACCGAAGTATATATAGTTACATAAGTAACTTATATATATATATATATATATATATATATATAATATTAAAAGTGTAAAGGCCTTTAGAAAAGTGAATTGAACTTTTTACCCTTCATTAAAAGAGTTCGCTTTAGACAAAACCGTCTTTTATCCTTTTTCCTACAATTAAATTTTATCAAATTAAATATACTAAATTTTTCCTACAGTTAAATTCTTTCCAAAATTAACTTTTTTCCCAATTTGATTAAAACACCTATTTTTCTCCTATTTGGTTAAAAGATCCATTTTTTTTAACCTATTTAATTTCTACTTGGTTTCTTTCAATCAAAAACACCCTAAATTTCCCTACAATTAAAAAATAATTAATTTTGTGACCTTTTATACATTTACTTGTAGCATAATACAACATATGATGCATATTGAACATTTGTTTCCCAGAAACCAATTTTAAAACTAATTCTACCATTATAAAATTTAATCAAAATATATTGCGGATCCAAAATTTAAAGTTAATTTATGAATTTTAGATTTATCTATATCTATATCTATATCTATAATCTATAATCTATAATTTCTATCTATATTCTATAATATATTAAATGTGTGAAGACCCTCATTAAAAGTTCATGCTTTAGACAAAATCCTATTTTCACTATTTTTTTTAGTTATATATAAAATTTTTAAAATAATTAATTAATGTTTAAGTGCAAAATTAGAAAAGAATTCCTTAAATAGTATAATTAGCAAAGGGCAAATACTCTCATTGTTAATGATTATCTATGTGTGCTCAAATATTAGAAAACATATTTTAGGTAAAATTTTGAAGACTTTTAGTTCTTTATAGGTTTTGAACTTTCTATATAAAGAAAACTTGAAAGTAATTTATGTCTTTATTTAATTTAGGTAAGTCTTGTATCCTTCTCCAACATGAAACCATAAAAATAGTAATAATAAAAAAAAATAGTAATAATATATATATATATATATATATATATATTAAAAAATGTAATTAAAAAAAACACCCCTATGTGAAAAAAAATAATAATAACTTTTTTTTAAAAAAAACACTCTCCCTTAGAAGACTTTATAATAGATAAAATCATTTAATCCTTTTCATTTAATTTTATTTTATTAAATAAATATATAGAATGGAATGAAGAGTCCTAAAATATATAAATATGAAACCTGAAATATATAGGAAAATTAAGAGTCCTAAAATACATGGAAGGAAATTAAGAGTCCTAAAATAGAAAAAATATATTTCTTGAAAAAATAAAAATTACCATAAATATAGCTATTATGATGTACCGTAAATTACTTGATAACTTGGTACCAACCTAAAACTAAAAAAATTTAGTAATAATTAAAAAAAAAAACCACCCCTGACGTGAAACCCACAAAAACTATATAATAATAAAAAATTATAATTAAAAAAACCCATGAATAATATAATAATAAAAAGTTGTAATTAAAAAAACCCTTAAAATAATATAATAATAAAATAAATTGTAACTAAATAAACCCTACCACTACGTGAAACCAAAAAAAAAAATACTCCCTCCGTTTAGAAAAAAATGACCTACTTTGACTTGACACAAAGTTTTAGAAAATAAAGAAGACTTTTAAATCTTGTGGCCTTAAATTAAAGTTATGTCAAATGTACCAAAATGCATTTTAATTTTGTGGTTCTAAACATGCCATGTGAAAAGTTGAAATTAAAATATTGTCAAAAAAGAAAAAGGGGTCATTCTTTTTGAAACGGACTAAAAAGAAAAGTAGATCATTCTTTTTTTAAACGTAGGGAGTGCTAATTAATGCATATCTATTCCACCAAAAAATATATAATATCATAATTAAAAAATTATAATTACAAAAAAAATCACTGCTACGTGAAACCAAAAAAAATAATATAATAAAATAATTTTTATAAATTTTTTTTCCTTAGAAGACTCTACAATAGATAAATTCATCTTTTTAAATTTTTCTTCAATTATTATTTTATTAAATTAAAAATTAATGTCTCCTAAAATATATGGAACTGATATTAAAATAAATATATGAAAAGAAATTACGAATCCTAAAATATATAAATATGATTCCTAAAATATATGGGGAATTAAAAGTTCTAAAGTATATGGAAGGAAATTAAGAGTCATAAAATATATAAAAAAATATTTCTTGAAAAAACAAATATTACCATAAATATAGCTGTTATGATATTACCGTAAACTTGATAAGCTAATAGTACTTTTTGTTTTATTGAAAAACTACGATATTTTTGAAAAAAAATAAAAGTTGCCTACTACATTAAAAAACGTGTCATACAATTATAGGCATAATAGTACATATATAAACGCTAATATAAATTATGTAGTCGAATGCCAAAATTTTATCTATGAATTCTTTTTGTTTATGTGTTCAGTCTCGAGCTTGAATTTATACTTTATAGGATCATGTTTTTTTTTGCTTACATGGAGTTTGTTCGATGAGTTTTTTTTTTATTATTTATATCTTTTCTGTACTTTGGACTTTCTTTTATAATCGTCAATCTTGTGTGATTTTTTTATTTATGTTTAATTTGTGTGCTAGCTTACAATTGAATTTCTATGAAAAAAGTGATGTGTATAACTCTTAAACATGCTAATAACCTTCAATTTTATTTCGAATGTAGTGTATTCATGAGGCCATGATCATGAAGAGCATGGAAACAAACACCAAGTTGTTGAAATTTTTGACATCCAAGGTATTTTTATTTACATTAAATCTTCTCAATTAGAAATTGTCTATCAATAACACATGATAATTTATTATTGTTAACTTCAAAAACATATTAAGACTTTAGAAAACAAAACTTAAATCACAATAAATTGATCTTTATAATCATAGATACTATAAAGAGTTAATTGATGATAAAATTCTCTACCTAAACATGTTCCTTTTTCCTACATGCTATAGTTATCGGAAAATAATCTAAATATAACTAAGGAGACACAACTAATATAAATATTATTAATTAATTGGTTAAAGGAATCTTAATTTTAAATAGATTATACATCTAAATAAAATACTAAATTTTTATTTTCTTCCTTTTAGGAATGTGACTCAAGTACGATTTTTTTACCACAAATTACAAGATTTTAATTTCTTGAAATCTAAATTAAAGTAATGGTAGAGTTTACCATGTTTCTTTTCTTATTTTACTTTTCATTCTTGATTGTGTTAATAATATTTATACTAATCGTATTGTTATAAATATATATTTAAATAATAATATAAATCACTTCATCACTTAGGATACTAAAAAGTAACTTAATTTCGTCAAACATATGACACAAGCAGATATTATTTACGATGACTTTTTTTTTGTATGGAGAACAATAATTAATCCAACAAATGAGGTATTAGCAAAGTTTGAATAACACTCAATCAAACTGCTATTACAATCTATTTAAGTGGCATGAACTCTGCAGGTAAAAAGATATTCAAATTATTATTTATACTATATTTTTATAAACATTTGAACTCATAAACGTGAGGTACACGCGCAAGGCGCGTACACCTAAACTAGTATATATATACACAAAATAAATACTTAGTATTAGTATAAAAATATTTAGACTTTGAAACATCTGCTACTCTATCTTGATTGAAATATCTTTTTGGTGTAATTGACTAATAAAAGGAATTGTTTGTACTTCTTTTTCAATATTTCTACATGTGTAATGTATTTTTATGATATAATTAAGACATGCTTTTGAAAAGTTGAAGTAATATGTAATACCCCAAAGTTTCCTAACTAGAATTTTTATCCCAAGAATGTCAAGTGTTAGCTTCTAAATTTAATGATGCTTATTCCAAGAGTAATTTTCAATATTTTCACTTTTTGTCATGTGGGAAATTCAATAAGCTTTCCATCGATATAAAATTCTCCTAAATCCGATAATCGGGTAAGAAGTTATGACTATTTCAAGTTCCCATCATAAAAAAACACCATATTAGTCAGTGGCGCACCGCGCCACAGGAGAAAATGACAATTATCAAATTTCAGTAGGGGTCCGCAATAGTGGAGTGTCATGCCAAACTTCCAGGTCGCAAATGAAGTGGCAACGTGATGGCTCCACGTCGCGCCATCCCTCAATTTTCCAGTTGTAAAATTCCAGTGACACGGCGTGATAGTGCCGCGTCGCGCCAGGGGTCAAATTTGGAAAAATTTCACTAAATTAACAGACGCGTCTGGGGTTAAAAGGATCAATTTTCCACCTTTATTTAAGCCTTTTAACACGAGATTCAGCTATTTGGAACCCAAAATATACTAATTTCTCTCAATTTTCTCTCAAGAACAAGCTAGGGTTTCAATTGGGGATTCAATTTAAAGAAAGTCTCTCCGTCAATCTTTGCTAAATCAAGAACTAAGGTATGTCATGTGTTGATTCATGGGTCTCTTTCACCCATGAAGCTCAAGAATCTCTTTTCAAAATCAAAGATTTGTATATTTACGAATGTTCATGATTTGATTGGATGAAAAAGTGATGTTCATGTTGTTGTTTGGTTTCATTCTATGTTATAGACTATTAATTATAAGAATTGATTCTAGTATGTGAGGAATTACGCGATATTCATGATAAACCCTTCAATTCACAAGTTGATTGATGTATCCTTGATTATTAGATGTGTTGATGATTGTATGACCATAGCATGCTTCCCCAATGTTTGATTAAATGCCTATGTGAAGGAAAAGTGCCATACTAGTATGATATTATGAAATCCCCATTCATGTGTAAGTTATGTATGTCAAGTGTTTGATGAAATGTCTTAGTCAATGGATTATATATTGTTGATGTTAGTCATGTATTCAAGAATGTCATTCCTTGTCAGTTTCCTTCCATCGAGTCCTGGGGGTACTTGTACCCAAAAAATATAGTTGTGTGCCTAGAGTCCGTGTCATGTTTTCACGATATCCTCAGTCAAGCTATGATCCATAGAACTTAGTCAGTTAAGTGACTTAGGAAAACTCAGTAATACAGTAATATCAGTACTATTTCGTCAGTCGATGAAAGTCAGTAAATCAATCCAGTTCAGTTCAGTAATCCATGTTCAGTATCTACCAGATGAGAGTAGAAATTATCACCGAGTGAACCCAAGGATGGGAACACACACTGTCAGATGATGATGTAATTCTTAGAAGTCATCCTTGCATTCCAGAACTATGTAGCTAGCATAGATTGAGACATCAACACTATCAGATGAGGGTTGATGAGGTGGATAAGCACTGTCAGATGAGGGGCCCACCATTCTCTTTTGGGGACACTGTCAGATGAGGGTCACTCACAGCTTGTCCTTACCAGTGGCACGGTATTGACACCCTTCCAATTGGGGTTACAGATTGGACCCCAACTCAGCCATGATGGCGTATTAGGGGCATGTCAGTTAGATAACTACTTCCCACAGTTTTAGTTATAAAATTAGGACTGTCAGATACAGTCATTCAATCTCAATAATAGAACTCAAATAGTTCTACAGAATTTAGGACTGTCCGATACAGTCAACTTAGATACAGTATGAAACTTAGCTATTTCCATCAGATTTAGGACTGTTAGATACAATCACTTATGTCATTAGTTATATCAGTCATCAGAATTCAGTTATCAGTAAATTCATTTTATCATGATCTCAGATATAGTTACGATGTATTCATGCATGTATTCTCACATTCATATTAGTCAGTTAGCTATTATTGTCCATGCATATAAGCCCCATGCATTCAGCGTACCTTTCATGCATACTAGTACATTCAAAGTACTGGCGCATTTAAGCTATGGTGTCTTATACCATAGATCCAGAAACACGAGCTCCAGAGAATTAGTAGCATTCCAGTTTTAGCAGTCAGAGTTAGCAGTGAGTCCTTATCTATCGAAGACATGATCATTTATTTATTATCTAATTAAGCAATTTATTAGTTGGAGTTAGTTGGGGACATGTCCCATTAACTCCTTATTCAGACAGTTCAGTCAGTTAGAGGCTTTCCAGACTATTATGTTCAGACTATCATGTTATTTCAGTTTTGTTTTGGGGAATTCATACCCCATTTAGATATTATATCTTTATCAGTTATGTTATATTTTTGAACCTTATGGCCTTTTAGTTCATGTTTCCACAATCATATAGTATATTATGTAGTATACAGGTACAGATATCAGTTATGGGTTATCTTGTGGTCCTTCAGGGTGATGCGTATCGTGTAGCATTCTGGGTACCAGATCCGGGGCATTACAAACTTGGTATCAGAGCCTAAGGTTGAAATTTGAAATCTGCATCTAGTAGAGTCTTGTGTATGGGTGTGTTATGCGCCACATTTATGTACAGGAGGCTATAAGAGATTTTAGGAACAATTTTTCTTTCTTTCCGTATTCATGCCGTGCCAGTGAGCATAATCTCAAGTCAATCTCTCAGTCTAATCCATTTCTCCCTTTCTTCTACAGAATATGCCTCCTAAAAAAAGAAATGGAAATCAGTCTGCCCCTCAGCTCGAAGAATATTTGGGCGAACATGTTTCTTATGCAGAGTTCAGAGCTGCATTCACTACTCTTTCTCAGTCAGTTTCTGCTCAGAATGAACGACCAGTCATCTTTCCAGCCAACCCAATGGCCAATTCAGCTACAGCCAGGATACGGGACTTCACCCGGATGAATCCACCATTCTTTCATGTGTCTAAGTCAAATGAGTACCCTTAGGAATTCATCTATCAGGTTTAGAAGGTTACAGACATAATGGGGGTTACTCCTGCCGAGAGTGCTGAGATAGCTGCATATCAGTTGTATGATATTTCTCACACTTGGTTTAAATCATGGAAGTCAGAAAGGCTATATGATGTAGGGCCTATTAAGTAGGAGGAGTTTGTCACTGCATTCTTAGATAGATTCTTTCCCCAAAAGCTAAGAGAGTCTAAGGTATTAGAATTCATCAACCTCAGGCAGGGAAACATGATAGTGAAATAGTATTCTCTTAAGTTTACTCAATTATCCAGATATGCTCCTTATGTGGTTGCAGATAATAGGGCCAAGATGAGTAAGTTTGTTTCTGGGGTGAACGATACTGTGGTCAACGAGTGTAGGTCTGTGATGTTGAATAGTGACATGACTTTAGCCAGGCTTATGACTTAAGATCAGTAGATAGAAGATGAAAAGATTAAGATTAGGGAGAAATAAAATAAGAGAGCAAAGAGAAGTAGTTTCAACTTTGCTCAGCCCAAATCAGAAGGAGCAAACTGCTCTCAATTTCGTCCTAAGTCATCAGTTCCAGCTCCTTCTTCATCCATTATTCCAACTCCTAAGTTTAGGGATGGAAATAAAGATAGGGCGCCAGGCTCTAAGTCTCAGGGCAGTGTCAGCAATGCTCGAACTAATCCCCTTTGTCAGACTTGTGGTAAGAACCATAAGGGTGCTTGCAAAGATGGTAGCAATTTTTGTTTTGGACATGGCAAGCCAGGCCACAGAGTCAAAGATTGTCCCCAGTCAGGTTATCAAGGTCAGCAGATCTGTTCCTTAGCTCAGTTCAGTTGTCCAAATTAGTAGGGTGCCACTTCCAGTGCTACTAGTGGGTAACGCCCAACAGACTCTATGCTCTTCAGTCCTAGCAAGATCAGGAAAATTCTCCTGATGTAGTTACTGGTACGTTACAGATCTTTCATGTGCATATTTATGCTTTGCTAGATCCAAGAGCTTCCTTGTCTTTTGTCACTCCCTATATAGCAGTTGATTTGAGAATCAGTCCTAAAATTCTAGTAGAGCCCTTTTTAGTCTCTACCCCAGTGGGTAAAACCATGATAGCCCAACGGGTATACAGGATCTGCCCAATTATGATATTTCAGAAAGTCACTTCAGCAGACTTAGTCAAATTAGAGATGACTGATTTTGATATCATTCTTGGCATGGATTGGCTTTATTCCTACTATGCCACAGTCGATTGCAGAAATAAAATAGTCCGGTTTGAGTTTTCGAATGAACCCGTCCTAGAGTGGAAGGGTAGTGTATCCGCTTTTAGAGGTCAATTTGTTTCCTACCTTCGAGCATAGAAAATGATATCTAAATAATGTGTCTATCATCTTGTTAGAGTTAAGGACACTAGTTCTAAAACTCCCAGTCTTGATTCAGTCCCAGTCGTTAATGAATATTTAGATATCTTTCCCAAAGATTTTCTAGGAGTTCCTCTCGAAAGGGAAATAGACTTCGACATTGATCTTCTTCTAGATACTCAGCGTATATCTATTTCAACATACAGAATGGAACCTGCAGAACTCAGAGAATTGAAAGAGCAGTTGAAGAATCTCTTACATGATGGATTCATCAGTCCCAATATGTCCCCGTGTGGTACACCAATCTTATTCATGCGAAATAAAGATGGTTCTCTCATAATGTGTATAGATTACCATCAACTCAAAAAAGTCATAGTCCAGAACAAGTATCCATATCCTAGAATCTGACCTATTTGACCAACTTCAGGGTGGCAGTTATTTCTCTAAGATAGACCTCAGATCTAGCTATCATCAGCTCAGAGTCAGAGAATGTGACATTCTAAAAACAACCTTTTCTTACTCGGTATGGTCACTTCCAATTCGTAGTCATGTCCTTTCGTCTTACCAATGCTCCATCAGCTTTTATGGACTTGATAAACTGTATGTTCAAGCAGTACTTGGACATGTTCATATAGTCTTTATAGATGATATTCTGGTCTATTCTCGTAGTGAGCATGATCATGTAGACCATCTCAGAATCATACTTTAGACTCTCAGAGATCATCAGCTATTCGCCAAATTCAGTAAGTGTGAATTTTGGCTAAGGTCAATAGTATTCCTTGGCCATATCATTTCAGGTGATGGCATTAGAATAGATCCTCAAAAGACTGAAGCGGTAAGAAACTAGCCCATACCTATCTGTCTATCAGATATTTGGATTTTCTTGGGTTTGGCTGGCTCTTACAGGTAGTTTGTTGAGGGATTTTCTTCTATTGAATCCCCTATGTCTAGATTGACTCAGAAAAAAGTCAAGTTTCAGTGGTCAGATCCTTGCAAGAAAAGTTTTATAGGAGTTGAAGACTCAACTCACCTCAGCTCTAGTCCTAGCTCTTCTAGATAGTTCAGATGGTTTCACAGTGTATTGTGATGCATCCAGAGTAGGTTTGGGTTGTGTCCTCATACAACATAGTAAGGTCATAACCTATGCCTCCAGACAACTTAAACCCCATGAGAAGAATTATCCTACTTATGAACTTGAGTTAGCAGCCGTGGTTTTTGCCTTAAAGATTTGGAGGCATTACTTGTACAGAGTTCATGTAGATGTGTTCACCAATCATAAGAGCCTTCAGTATGTTTTTTCTAAAAAAGATCTCAATCTTCGTTAGAGAAGGTGGTTAGAGCTCTTGAAAAATTATGACATGAGTGTCCTTTATCATCTGAGCAAGGCCAATGTAGTGGTCGATGCTCTCAGTAGACTGTCTATGGGTAGTGTTACTCATGTCGAGGACAGTAAAAAGAAGTTAGCTCAGGAAGTCCATCATTTTGCTAGACTAGGCGTTCGCTTAGTCGATTCACAGAAGGGTGATATTTGGGTTCAGAGTAGTTCAGAATTATCTCTAGTTTTTTAGGTGAAAGAAAAGCAAGATAGAGACCTCAGTTTAGTCATGTTAAAAGAGTCAGTTAAGGACTAGAGAGTAGAGGTTTTTTCCTAAGGGGGAGATGGTATATTGTGTTGTCAGGGTCGTCTCTGTGTTCCAGGTGTAGATGACTTAAGGCAGTGAATTCTTGCAGAAACGCATGGTGCGCGCTACTTTATTCATCCAGGGGCCATAAAGATGTATCGTGACTTATGGGAGATGTATTGGTGGAGTGGGATAAAGAGAGATGTTGTAGAGTTTGTGGCTAAGTGATCTATATGTCAACAGGTTAAGATAGATCATAAAAATCCTAGTGGGTCCATGTAGGAGTTCAACATTCCTACTTAGAAGTGGGAAGAAGTGAACATGGACTTTGTGATGGGTTTGCCTCTTACTCATCGCCAGTATGATTCAGTTTGGGTTATTGTAGACAGAATAACCAAATCAGCCTATTTTCTTCCAGTTCATACCTTTTATTCAGCCGAGGATTATGCCAAACTCTACATTAGAGAGTTGGTCAGCTTACACAATATTCCATTTACTATTATTTCAGAAAGAGGTACCTAATTCACCTTTCATTTTTGGAAAGAGTTTCAAAAGGGTCTTGGTACCCAAATTAATCTCAATACAGCCTTTCATCCTCAGACAGATGGTCAAACAGAAAGGATGATTTAGACCCTAGAAGATATTCTATGGGCGTGTATAATTGATTTCAAGGGTAGTTGGGATAAACACTAGCCTTTGATTGAGTTCGCATACAACAATAACTATCATTCCAGTATGTGGATGGCTTCATTCGAAGCTCTCTATGGTAGGAGGTACAGATCTCTAATTGGTTGATTCGAAGTTAGAGAGGCCTCAATTATAGGGCCTGACTTAGTATTCGATGACTTAGAGAAAGTCCAGTTGATCAGAGAGAGACTTAGGGCTGCTCAGAGCTGACAGAAGTCTTATGTAGATGTGCATAGAAAGGATCTCAAGTTTGAGATTGGTGACTATGTCTATCTAAATATCTCTCCCATGAAGGGAGTGAAGAGGTTCGGCAAGAAGGGAAATCTCAGTCCCCAATATATCGATCCCTTCAAAATTCTCAGTCGCTTCAGCAAGGTAGCTTATGAGATCGAATTATCTTCAGATCTAGCCTCAGTTCATCCAGTCTTTCATGTCTTTTTGCTCAAGAAGTACATAGGTGAACCAACGGTTGTAGTCCCTATTCATAGAAGAGATATTTAGAATATACTCTCTTATGAAGATATTCCAGTCAAAATTCTAGACTATCAGACTCGTAGACTGAGTAACAAAGAAGTACCTCTAGTTAAAGTTCTTTGGCAGAATCAGTCCGTTGAGGGAGCTACTTGGGAAGCAGAAACAGACATGCATACCAAGTACCTCACCTCTTCTCCGGTAACTCAGATCTAGCTCAAGATAATAGTTCTCTTTAAGATTTTCAGTTTTTATGTCTAGATTTCAGTTATAACTTAATATCATCCTCATCCTCAGGATTCCATTTTTAAATTGGGTACTAAGTACCATTGCATATTCAATTATATGTTCATGCATTAGATTAGTCATGTATTCATGCATCAGATACGTATTCTCCTTGTGAGAAGACTCAGTTATTAAAAATCCTAGTCATGTAATTAGTTTCGTCATGTATTCATGCATCATATATGTGTGATCAGATTGTCAGTACTGTTATTCAGCCATTCATGTATCAGCTCAATTATGAAATCATGCATCAGATATGCATGATCAGTATGAATCTCTGAAATGTCAGTTATGTCAGTCATGTTTCATTGTTCATGTTCAGTGTGTACTTCATCTTATCATTTCTTCTCTCTTAGTCAGTCTCATTCGAGGACGAATGTTCCCAAGGGGGTGATATTATAATACCCTAAAGATTTCTAACTAAAATTTTTTGTCCCAAGAAAGTCAAGTGTTAGCTTCAAAATTGAATGATATTTATTCCATGAGGAATTTTCTATATTTTCACTTTTTTTCATGTGAGAAATTTAACAAGCTTTCCATCGATATAAAATTTGCCTAAATCCAATAACCGAGTAAGAAGTTATGACTATTTCAAGTTCCCATAATAAAACATCGCCATATTAGTCAGTGCCACACCACGCCTTAGGAGAAAATGGCAATTGTCAAATTCCAGTAGGTGTTCACGATAGTGACCATCGCGCCAAACTTCCAGGTCGCAAATAAAGTGGCAACGCGATGGCTCTGCGTCGCGCCATTCCTCAATTTCCTAGTTATCAAATTCCAGTGACACGACGCGATAGTGCCACGTCGCACCAAGGGTCTAATTCGGAAAAATTTTACTGAAATTAGAAGATGCATCCACGATTAAAAGAGTCAATTTCTGACCCCTATTTAAGCCCTTTAACATGAGATTCAGTTATTTGGAACCCATAATATACTAGTTTCTCTCAATTTTCTCTCAAGAACAAGCTAGGATTTCAATTGGGGATTCAATTTCAAGAAAGTCTCTCTATCAATCTTCACTAAATCAAGAACAAAGGTATGTCATATGTTGATTCATGGGTCTCAGTATATCATATGTTGATTCATGGGTCTCTTTCACCCATGAAGCTCAAGAATCTTTTTTCAAAATAAAAAATTTGCATATTTATGAATGTTCATGATTTGATTGAATTGAAAACTGATGTTCCTGTTGTTGTTTGGTTTCATTCCATGTTATAGACTATTAATTACAAGAATTAATTCTAGTATGTGAGAAATTATGTGGTATTCATGATAAACGCTTCAATTCACAAGTTGATTGATGTATCCTTGATTATTACATGTGTTGATGATTGTATAACCATAGCATTCTCCCCCATGTTTGATTAAATGCCTATGTGAAGAAAAAGTGCTATACTAGTATGATATTATGAAATCCCCATTTATGTATAAGTTATATATGTCAAGTGTTTGATGAAATTTCTTAGTCAATAGATTATATATTATTGATGTTAGTCATGTATTCAAGAATGTCATGCCTTGTCAGTTTCCTTCCATCGAGTCCTGGGGGTACTTCTACCCGAAAAATATAGCTGTATGCCTAGAGTCCATGTATGTTTTCACAATATCCTCAGTCAAGCCGTGATCCATAGAACTCATTCAGTCATGTGACTTAGGAAAACTCAATAATACAGTAATCTCAGTACTATTTCGTCAGTCAACAAAACTCAGTAAATCAGTCCAGTTCAGTTCAGTAATCCATGTTCAGTGTCTATTCAGATGGGAGTTGAAATTAGCACCGAGTGAACCCAAGGATGGGAACACACACTGTCAGATGAGGGTGTGATTCTTAGAAGTCATCCTTGTATTCCAAAACTATGTAGCCAGTATAGATTGAGACATCAACACTTTCATATGAGGGCCCCACCATTCTCTTTTGGGGACACTGTCAGATGAGGGTCACTCACAGCTTGTCCTTACCAGTGATGCGGTATTAACACCCTTCTTATTAGGGTTACAGATTTGACCCCAACTCAGCCATAATTGCGTATTAGGGGCATGTCAGTTAGATAACTACTTCCCATAATTTTAGTTACAAAATTAGGACTATCAGATATAGTCATTTAGTTTCAGTAATAAAACTCAGATAGTTCTATAAAATTTAGGACTGTCAGATACAGTCAACTCAGATATAGTATGAAACTCAGCTAGTTCCATCAGATTCAGGACTATCAGATACAATCACTTATGTCATCGGTTATATCAGTTATCAGAATTCAGTTATTAGTCATGTTAGTTATCAGTAAATTCATGTTATCACAATCTCAAATATAGTTATGATGTATTCATGTATGTATTCTCATGTTTATATTAATCAGTTAGCCCGTATTGTTCATGTATATGAACCCCATGCATTCAGCCTACCTTTTATACATACCAGTACATTCAAAGTACTGACGCATTTGCGCTATGGTGTCTTGTACCATAGGTCCAGAAGCACGAGCTCTAGAGCATCAATAATATTCCAGTCTTAACAGTCAGAGTTAGCAGTGAGTCCTCATCTCTTGAGAAAATAATCATTTATTTATTATGTCATTAAGTAATTTATTAGTTGGAGTTAGTTGGGGACATGTCCTATCAACTCCTCATTCAGACAGTTCAGCCAGTTAGAGGCTTTCCAGACTATCATGTTCAGACTATCATGTTATTTTAGTTCTATTTTAGGTATTTTATACCCCATTCAAATGTTATATTTTATCAGTTATGCTATAATCTTGAACCTTATGTCCTTTCAGTTCATGTTTCCATAATCATACAACATATTATGTAGTATAAAACTACAAATATTAGTCATGGGTTAGCTTGTGGACATTTGGGATCATGAGCACTGTGTAGTATTCTGGGTACCAGATCTAAGGCATTAAATAATAATACTCTAGTATATGAGTATATATTGTCAGTGTGAAACAAATTATGATTAACGATTACCATACCGCAAAATATCAAAACCAAACATGAAAATACCAAACCATACCAAATTAATATGGTATGGTAATGGTATAATGTTTTTAAAAACCAAATACTGAAATTACCGTATCAAAGTTTCAAATACCGTACCATAGCATACTATGCCTACCCCTAATTTTACCTTAACACAAGTTAAGCTATTGACAACAATAGTCCTCTACCACTTTGAATGGTATAGGTAAGTGCAATCAATACCACTAATATGGAGGGTGCAAAGTTCACTGCTTACTGATTGAAAGATGTAGGATATCAATAGTATGAGAAATGGACCAATCAAGGGGTGTCGATGCTGTGTCATTCCTGTGGGATGATTTTTCTAATGCTTTCTTGGACTGCTTATTTTCTCAAGAGTTAAGAGAGGAGAAGGTGGAAGAGTTTATTAACCTGAAGTAAGGCAAGTTGTTAGTTAAGGAGTATGCCTTAAAGTTTCACCAGTTATCTTGGTATACTTTGAAGTTAATGTCTAGCATAAGGGCTAGAATGAGAAAGTTTACTTTTAGATTATCCCAAGACTTGATTTTGGAGAGTAAGGCTAACTTGTTAAACAAGGACATGGATATTTCCTAGTTATATATATACATTCAACAGGTTGAGAAACAGAAAAAAAAAGCAAACAGATATAGATGAGAGGCAGAGTAAGAAGTTTAGATTTTTTAATCAGGGTGAAGGTCAACAATATAGTAGCAAGGATGGTAGAAAGTGGTCCAAGAAGAAGTGGGGAAATTTTGGTTCCTACTCGATGGCTAGTGCTCCCTACCCAAAGTTGTCTGGTGATAGCCATTTTTAGGGTGGCGACAGTTCTAGGGAACAGAGTGCCCAATCTAATCCTAGTGGGGCCTGATCAGCTCCATCATATCTTTCATGCAGATTTTGCGGTCAATTATATCGAGGGTTTTGTGATAAGAGAAGGGATAAATGCTTCAAGTGTGGTCATCCAGGGCATATGCTTATAAATTATCCTATGGGTAATGTTGCTTCTAGGGAAACCAAGGTTCCTATTAACTCTTCATCGTCTCCGACATCAAAGAGTGCCCTATCTAGCTCCAAAATTAGTCGAAACCATCTCTATGCTCCCACTACCCACCAGGAGTCTGAGGCATCACCCTGATGTCATTACTGATATGTTTAAACACTTTTCCCATAATGTGTACTATTTACTTGATTTGTGGTCAACTCTTTCTTATGTGATCCTATTTGTGGCTGTGTATTTTGCTTTTAGTCTAGAGTAATTTCAGACCTTTTTTATATTTCTACCTTAATTAGTAACTCTATGATGGCTAGAAGAGTCTAGAGGGGGTTGTGTGGTATTTGTGGGTAGGAGAAAGACTTTAGTAGATCTAGTAGAGTTAGACATGGTTGATTTTGAAGTCATAATGGGGATGGATTGGTTGCACTCATGCTATGTTTCTCTAGACTGTCGGACCCATAAGGTCATCTTTAAATTCCATAATGAGCTGGTCATTGAATGGGAAGGGGGTTCCCTAGTGCCTAAAAGAAGGTTTATATCATATCTTAGAGCCCAAAGATCAATCTCCAAGAGGTGTCTTTATCATTTGGTCTAGGTTAAAGATTCTAACTCAAAGAGTCCTTCTTTACATTCCATCTAGTGGTGAATAAATTTCCTGAGGTATTCTTTGATGACCTTCCTAGTGTCCCTCCCGATAGGGAGATTAATTTTTAGATTGATCTTGTTTTGGACACTTATCCTATCCCTATCCCTCCTTATACGATGGCTCCGAATAAGTTGAAGGAGCTTAAGAAGCAGTTAAAAGACCTTCTTGACAAGGGTTTTATCCATTCTAGTATGTATCTATCGGGTGCACCTATTCTTTTCGTGCACTAGAAGGATGGTTCCCTTGAGATGTGTATTGATTACCGTCAATTGAATAAGGTGATAGTAAAGAATAAGTATCTTCTTCTAGAGATATATAATTTGTTTGATCAACTTCAGGATACTAAGTTTTTCTCCAAGATCAATCTTCGGTCTGGGTATCATTAGTTAATGATTAGGGAAGTGGATATTCCTAATACTGCCTTCTGAATCTAGTATGGTCATTATGAGTTCTTAGTCATGTCTTTTAGTTTGACTAATTCCCCAATGATATTCATGGGTTTAATGAATAGGGTCTTCCATTAATTTCTAGATTTATTCGTTATTATATTCATAGATGATATTCTGGTGTACTCTAAGAGTGAGGTGGATCATGACGATCACCTCCGCATCATATTGCAGACCCTAAAAGATCAACAGTTGTATACGAAATTTTTGAAATATGGATTCTAGTTGAACATTGTTACTTTTTTGGGTTATTCTATTTCTAGTGAAGAGATCATGATGGACCCACAGAAAGTTGCAGTGGTTAAGAAGTGTCCTAGGCACACGACTCCAATCGATATTCAAAGCTTCTTGGGTTTAGCCGGTTACTATATGAGGTTTGTGGAAAGTTTCTCAAGGATAACTGCCTCATTGACTAAGTTGACCCAGAAGAAGGTAAAGTTCTTTTGGTCTGATGCTTGTGAGGGTAGATTTGAGAAGTTAAAAGATAAGTTGATATTAGCTCCAGTTTTAACCTTGCGTGAGTGTAATAATGGATTCGTGATTTATTGTTATACATCCCGTGTGGTACTTGGTTACGTTCTGATGCAATGCAGTAAGGTGATTGCTTATGCCTCTAGATAGTTGAAGGTGAATGACAACAATTACCTATCTCATGACCTGGAGTTTTTAACTGTGGTATTTGCATTAAATATCTAGCATCACTATTTGTATGTAGTGCATACGGATATCCTTTTAGATCATAAAAGCCTACAATATGTTTACACCAAGAAAGATCTTAATCTCAGGCAGAGGAGATGGCTTGATCTACTTAAATATTATGACATAAGTCTTCACTATCACCAGGTAAAGCTAACGTGGTTGCTGATGCTCTTAGCAGGTTATGCATGGGAAGTATAGCTCATGTAGATAAAGAGAAGCGATAATTGGTGAAAGATATTCACCATTTAGCTAACCTTGGAGTTTGTCACTTGGACTCTAAGGATATGATATCTTTGTGCAAAAGGTGGTGCAATCATCTTTTGGTACTGAAATAAAGGAGAAATAGGTATTGGATCCTGACTTGATAAAGATTAAGAGAGATGTAGGTCAAAAAAGTGTAATGGCTTTTGAGATTGGTGGTAATGGTATCTTAAGGTACCGACTATCTGTTTCCGATGTCGGTGGATTGCAAGAAAGGACTTTTGTTGAGCCTCATGGGTCGTGTTATACTATTTACCCTAGTTTAGCAAATATGTATCATGATCTTAAGGAGATTCATTGGTGGAAAATATGAAGCACTATGTGGCTAGTTTCTTCGCTAAATTCATAGTGTGTCAACAAGTAAAGGTTGAGGACTTGAGGCCCAGTGGATTATCTCAGGAGATTAAGTTGTCTGTATGGAAATGGAAGGTAATTAATATAGATTTTGTTATCGGTCTTCCTCGGTCTCGAAATTGGTTTGATTGGATTCGGATTGTGGATAGGATGATTAAGCCTACTCACTTCTTGCTAGTAAGGATTAATTATTTGGTTAAGGATTATGCCAAGTTGTTTCTTGGGGAGATCGTAAAGATGTATGGTTCTCCCATTTTTATCATTTTGGATTGTGGTACTGAGTTCTTATCTAACTATTGGCGATCGTTTTATAGGGGTTTGGAAACTAAGGTGAGTCTTAGTACTGCTTTTCACCCACAAACAGATGGGTAAGCGAAAAGGATGATTCAGGTTTTGAAATATATTCTTTGGGCTTGCATGATTGACTATGGCGGTAGTTAGGTTGATCATTTGCCTCTCATAGAATTTGCGTGTAATAATAGTTATCACTTTAGCATTGGTATGGTTTCTTTTGAGGCGTTGCATAGTAGGAGGTGTCGATCTATTATTGGGTGGTATGAAGTTGGTGAAAATGAGGTATTCAGTCCTGACTTAGTTTACCAGGCCATGGGGAAGGTGAATGTGATTTGGGACCGGTTGAAGAATCACCCAAAGTCGCCAAAAGTCATGCAGATTGAGGCATAGGGAGTTAGAGTTTGAGGTTTGTGATTGGGTGTTCTTAAGGGAGTCTCCCATAAAGGGGGTGATGTAGTTTTGTAAGAAGGAAAATCTCAGTCATCATTATGTTGGTCTGTACTTGGTTTTGAAGAGGGTTGGTAACATTGCTTATAAGTTGGAGCTGCCTTCTAGTTTGAGTTCCATTCACCCGGCGTTCCACATGTCAATATTGAGGAAGTGTGTAGATGATCCATCACTGATTGTTCCTATCGAGGATATTGGTATTTCAGATTCCTTGTCTTATGAGGAAGTCCCTGCTGAAATTTTAGATTGGCAAATTCGTCATTTTTGGACGAAGGACGTAGCTTCAGTAAAGGTTCTATTGAGAAACCACAAGGTTGAAGAGGCTAAATAGGAAGCCCAAGAGGATATGAAGTCCAAGTATCCATTATTGTTCTCCTCTCTGGATAATTGTGCGTAAGGTATGTGTTACTCTTAACTTCTTTATTTTCTGACTTTGTTAAAAAAAAGGGTAATTTCTTTGGCATCTTTATTTTCAGGTAAGAGTAGAGGTATATGGAATCCAATCGTTCTTATGTTGCCGTGACCCATTATTTGAGGATTAATTATGCAAGTGGGGTAGAATGTAACGCCCTATATTTTG
Organism: Capsicum annuum; assembly: GCF_002878395.1. Taxonomy (NCBI): domain Eukaryota; kingdom Viridiplantae; phylum Streptophyta; class Magnoliopsida; order Solanales; family Solanaceae; genus Capsicum; species Capsicum annuum. Next base: position 8,547 of record NW_025893897.1, on the reverse strand, counting down.
CCCTTGAAAAATTTTTGAGCTTTGGGCTCACTGGTTGGGTTACGAATGGACCCCCAGAGTTATAGGGTGTCTTGACAACTCGTTGGGATGATTTTTAACCAAACCAGTAAGTTTGTGGCATGGTTCTGCTCTAAGTACGAGTGGTCGTAGGTTCAAATCATAGGATGTCCAGTGTTCAAATCATTTGGTTCTGTGTTGGTTAAGACTAGACCTTACGAGTCGTAAGATCTCATTACTAGTTTGTTGGTTGAATTGTAAGGTGGGTTCTAGGGGGTCCTAGTCACTGTCTTAGTTATAACTCATCGTCATGAGTTGTAAGGTGTGGGTACGAGTCAAGGGGTTGACTCATAACCAAAGGTGGTTTTTTCCAGCTTTTAAGTTGAGGGCATTCTAGATATTTCCCCTCTTGCCGAACTTAAAATCTATGTCTTATAACTTCCTTAGGGAATCATTACCTATCAAAAACACAACAAATAACCTCACAGAACACTCCCAAATCCTCAAGGTCAAGAGTATTTCGGGTTTTCATCAAGCACATCAATTGGGGCTTTCAAGGGTGATTTCTCTTTGTACTGCCTGGTGTTTAAGTCATACTACTCTTCCCTCATTGCCAATTTTGTAAAAGTATATGATTTGAAATATTATGCATGGAATATTGGTGTTGGGTTTTATACAATGGGTTGAGGTTTTTAATATAAATTGTTAAAATGATTCTTCCATGTTATTATGAAGCTATTGCATTTAAACTGATGGTTGATAAATGCATTGGGGTGCATGGGAATTGAGGATGGAAATAAGGGTACAATGTGGTTTGTATATTATCACATAGCCTGGCTTATTTCTTGAAACTAATGAATAATATTTAAATGGTTAAGGATGGTTTTGGAAACCTTAAGGGGTACATGGGAATCACCCAATTAATTGTAATAATGAAGCCTACGGGGTACATCGGAATCCCCTAAGTATTAGCAAATGAAACTGCTTGCAAGCTATAGTCGGTATGGCGATACCACTTAATAATGCATTAATAATTTACTCTTGGAATTGGTGGTTTGGTTATGTGTTAAATTTTTTAATAGGGCACTAATGGGGGTTGTGTTAGCTAGCATGAAGGTGTGAGGCCGAAGGATAAATACTGGAATCTTATGTTTGCCGATATGAGGGTTGGTCTTGATGACCGTGTACTTGCGGGGTACAAAGGAATCCATCAAGTGCATATATGTATCATGGAGGGCAAAGGGTGTAAGAAAATCCCCGACCTTCTATGATATCTCCAGTTTGTGCGGCTAACATGCACTGGGGCCCGTCCAGGCGATGACACTGGACCCATATAGCCTGTGGGTGGATTTTATGATGATAAAGTTACATAATCTAGGTTAAATATTTTAAATTTCATGCTAAACCTTGTTCCTGTCCCAGTATGGTATATATACATATATCTATTTGCAAATGGTTATATACATGGGTTTAACTTCGTTTTAGATTGATGTCATTACTTTATCTTTATCTATGATTTTACATCCTAGCGTTCACCCTACTAACCATCTTTGGATGCTGTATCCCCATGTGATTTAGGTATCGTCCATACTTCCACTCCTCCTACTCATTGATGTGGTGATTCGGGGATAGCGTTTGAGTCAGACTAAACTAGTGAGCTTCCATACTCCAGAAGACTCCATTTCATGCTATGTATTTCTTTATGTCTCTATTATTCTTTTTGGTTTTGGTTTGGCTATGGTCGGGGACATGTCCCGATTGGATATTCTTTGGTTTTGGTTAAAGTCTTTGTCGAACTACTACGGGCATATGTGGTGTCGATTTTGATATTGGTATTGGTTTGTCATTTGGTTGTAGATGGTTTTTTTTGGATATAAACTTAGTTGTAGATGGTTGGTTTTGGATATAACTTAGTATATTGTTTTTAATGTGTTATTCTTTTATCTTTTTTGATGATCGGAATTCATCCAACTAATGGGAGTACGGTATAGTCGGTGGTTTAGGTATTTGGGGGTGGTCTCCTATCTTTGTTGGACTTGAGATACCTATCATGACCAAGCCCTAGTTTGGGTCGTGACAACTTGATATCTATCCATTTGTTCTATCTTCTTATACTTGAAGTTGATGTACATGTATATTTGATCTTCTTTTCTTTGCCTATAATTGCTATGTGTGTGTGAATTAGAATTATTAATGGAGATGGTGTGGGCTTCCATTTGGAACATTTTCTGAGTACAGGTGACGTTCCCATAGTTGTGATACAAGACAAAAATACAAAAATGAAAATGACACAAAAACAAGGGAAACAATGAAAAGTGAAACAATTAAGTAAAGGATAGATAGATTGACACAAATTGATAAATAGAGGACAATTGAAGGGTATATTAAACCGTAAGACCTTCTTATCGATTACCAATAAACACCAACCTCTTACGTATCCTCACAGGAATGGAACCCCAAGCAAACCATATTTCTACGCAGCCACTAAGCTCCCAACAAGCTCAATAAAAACACTCTCAAGTGTCAAATTACATGCAAAATCATCTAAGTCTAAAAAAAGAGAGTCCTAGATATTTATAGGCCCAAAGGCCACTTATTACAACTTGGGTACAAAAGTGACCCTAAATGCAATTGGACCAAAAACTGACCCACAACCTAAAACTCAACATAAAGTAATCTTATTCTTCCAATCTTATCATGGGGAATCACAATATTCCTCTTCATCCATAAATCTTGGCCATAAGTCACTCTCACTTGTATGATTGTCTCCTTCTTGAAGAGAGTTTGTCCTCATATTCAAGAGTTGATCATGTTCTAGATCAAAGATTTCAGGGACTTCTTAGAAGTAGGAGTGAGCATGAAATGTGTAGCCAAGTAAAGTGAAATTCTAAACTCTCCGTCTTAAGTCCAAACCTCCTCTATTGACACTTTTTTGGCTAGCTTATTTGGACCAGTGATATCCCCATCACATGGATTCACATAAAACTCCATATTTTTATCAAGATCATCAACTCCTTTCTTTTGCTCTACTTCATATTTGTCGTATGGATCACCTTCTCGAAGTATGATGGCTCTTCGTGTTAGATACTCACTTATCCAGTGAACCCATCCTTGACATTTAAAGCTTTGAGTACCCTTAAGATTAGGATTACCTCCTTCTCTAGGGGGATACTTTGGAGCACTCTTCTGAATGGTTTTCTTCTCAAAATTTTTCTTTAATTTGGGGCCTTAACTCTAATTAGAAGACATTTGATTCCCCACCTTAGACTTAATTTATTCCTTCTCCAACTTGATATCTCTCTTAACAACAATAGTCGCTTCTCAGAGATCATCCATCCTGGCAAACTTGTGTATTGACATTCGAGAGGCAATTTCTTGATTTAATCCTACCTTAAACCAGATCTTGATGTGCTCTTCATACTCATTGTGATCAAGCTTCAAGAGTAGATTTTGAAATTCATCATAGTATATTTTGAAATTCATCATATTATGCTTCAACACTCTTGTCTTTTTATGTCAAATTGTATATCTTGGCAAGCAACCCTTGTCTATAGCTCTCCGGTACATACTTGGCTCTCATATGGGCCTTCATTACATACCATGGTGGATATTGACCTCCATGAAGGTTCCCTTGTGTTCTCTTAGCCGATTCCCACCAAATCAAAGCATATCCCTCAAATTGAGCAACGACATAGGTCGTCTTCTTAATATTGGAAAAATCATTAGTTTTGAAGATCCTATCACATTGCAACTCCAACTTGAGGTACCCTTTTGGATCAATACCTCCATGAAATCTAGGAAGAACGACCTTGATAGAATTGAGGCCCATGTCATGACCTCCATAACCACTTTAGTCACTTAGTCCATGTCCTTGTGCGCCATATCTATACCCCCCATCTACATGTCCTACAAACTCTCCTTGAACTCCAACGACGTGGTTTGGTGGAATTCGGTGTGGTGGAATTTGGGTAAGTGGAGCTTGGTAGGGTGGATTTGGATTTGGTGGTGTTTGGTAGTGAGGTATTTGGATTTGGGGTACTTGATAGGGTGGATTGAGTCCTTGTGAGTTCAATCCTTGGGGAATTTTGTATTTTGGCAATTGATTTTGTAGTTTTTGATAGGGGTAGTGAGAATTTGTGGAGTTAAGGTGGGGTTTTAGGGCGTTTATTAATTGAATTATAGTGGTCGGGCTACTTGTCGTGGAGTTTGGTCGGTGGAAGTAGTAGTAGCTAAGGGAGCACTTACTTATGGGGGAGGATAGAACATGTGGTGTAGAGTTCTATGAGAGATGGTGGTGGAAGTTTCTAGAGTGTGACCGCTCGAATTGGAACCTCCATTGTTCGAGTTCCCTTTCAAAGTCAACACCTTTCTATCTATATTTGCTACCTTCTCCTCAAGGCCCGATACCCTTTCATGTATAGCATCCACACTTCGTTGTATTCCCATCATAGCTTCCATAATAGTATCAAGGTTTGTCGCACTTGATATAGGTAGGATATCATCTCTCGGTGCCATGGTACCTATCAATAAGACACTCAACACAACTAACAAACAAGATTATTTTAGTGAAATCAATGCTCTCAATTTAAGTGTTTGGATTGACTCACAATTTAGCTCAACTTGTTGATAATGGTTTCTTGCATTGGTATATGACTCTATTAAGAGGTGAAGACTTTGAAGAACTAGAATTTAAGAGTTAAACCATGAAAACAAAAGATAAAATAAAGAAAAGACACAAAGAATTAAGAAACAAACGAAGAACGAATCAAGAACTAATTAAACAACTAAGTAGATTACGTTTTAGCTGTAAATTAGTAACAAGAATCAAAGAGATGAAAAGAGGGATTGAGAGATGAAATTAATGGTTTGAACCTGCTTAATGGAGTTTTTGAAGTGATGAGAAGTGTTTAAGAACTTGAATTGATGTTGGAGAAGTATTGAATTGTGTTTGGGATCTGTTGGGGATGATTTGAGCTCAATTTGAGGCACTCTGTGTTGAGGTGCATTTGGGTAGTTTCTACAGCAGATGGGGCTCATGTCCAGCACACCCTAGACGTAGGAGGGCCTCTCCCTACTGGTTTTAGGTGTGACCACAAGTCCAAGGTAGACCAGGCGCACCTATAGGGCAGGTTGGCTGCCTCTTGGTAGTTGTAAAGGCCGTTTTGCCCTTAATTGGTCCCCCCCCCTTTGTATCATTGATTATAGAAATCTAAATGCAAAAACTATGACATATAATTATCCAAATACCAAATAAGATATTAAAAATAAGGCAAATACAAGTATATAATTACTTTAGACACAAAAAAAGAAATTACAATTATTCTTAGGATTAGTAAACCAAGTAAGAGAATATATACCAAAATTAGCAGAAAACCTAAATCCATTATAGAAAAAATTAAAAAAGGATGTAGAGTATAATTACAAAGAAGAAGATAAAAACAAGTACAGAAAATAAAAATACTTTGTCAAGAGTTACCAAAATTACTATTTTCAGACGAAAATAAAAAATTTACATATATAGTAGAAGCAGATGCAAGTGAATATAATTATGGAGGAGCACTTAAATATAGATATGAAGAAGAAAAATTAGAACATCATCGTAGATACTACTCAGGAACGTTTAATGAAACAGAAATAAAATAGGAAGTAAATAGAAAAGAGTTATGTTCATTATATAAATGTTTATTAGCGTTTGAGCATATATTGTATATAACAAATTTATTGTACGAACAGATAATACACAAGTACGATGGTGGTTAGCAAGAAAAATACAAAATTCAGTTACAATGAAGGAAATTCGGAGATTAGTATTGAATATATTAAATTTTATGTTTACAATTGAAGTAATCAGTACTAACAAAAATGTTATTGCAGATTACATATCAAGACAAAGTTACACAGACTAATATAATAGAAGATGATGCTTTAGAAAAGATGCTCAAAACCCTAACTACACTTTCACTGAAAGTGGAGAGTATGAGTAATGAAATAGAAAAGCTAAAGACTAATTAAGTTAAACTGAAGTCTAAAGCTATGACTCAGATAACTCAGCACTCTGCAGAGCTATGTCGATCGGAAGACAATAAAATTACAGATATTAAAGGAGACGTTGGGACACTTCATAAAACCCATAACGTTTATCAATCTACAACTGCAGGTACAAGTAAAGGAGTTAGTTGACAAAGATATCAGAAAATGAACATGAACAAGATATTTGAAAAACCATTTATACCAAAAATGCAAAAAGACCCCTTGTTCATACCCCCACAAATTACCACATATCGAGAAAGTTTAAACCAAGATAAAAAAGCCTATAACCATATAACTCAAGCATACATAGAAAATATCCACAAAATACAAAATTACCTAAACCATAGACTCAGAGCCACAAATATCCAAGAACCAAATACAGACTATATAACCCAAAAATTACAAGGTTACAACAAGTTAATCGCACTACCAAAAACCAACCCAAACTTAGTTAAAACTTGTTTCAGTTATGGATTATTAAATACTGTATATACCCCAGAAGGAGATGAACTAGTAGCTATACCGGAATTATATAGAGCATTCGCCACTTATAAGAAAATAACCAAAGGAAATCTATTTTTTTATAAAGTTTAATACTGCACCAGCAGAGATATTATATAATGAAATTAAACCAGTTATACAAGTTGTAAAAATAAGATTAACCAGAGATATAATTATACCAGAAGATATTGTCCAACAGCCAGAGATACCTAAAGTTGAGATACCTGATTTTTATGCAAACAAGAGAACTATAGGAATAGCTACAATTATTCAAGAGCTAGCAAACAATTATCTCAATGGAAATCCCATATGGAGCTACTATTTGAGAGACCAATTAATGATCTATTCAAATTCAAGAGAACTATGACAGTCTGATATGAAAGAAGTTAAATAATGGATTATGACATTGCTCAATCCAGAAAAACATCCATCTACAAGGGCAATTAAAAAGAAATTTATTTTATAATAATTATTAACCAGATATTGCAAATTAATAGGACACAAATATTCCGACCACCTATGCTCAAAATGCAATAGAGAAAATAACATCATTCCAGAAGTCCAGCTAGAATAAAATAAAAAATTAACCAAGAAGATAAGGACGCCAGTTAGAAGATAAAAATCAACGGAGCAATGAAGAAATAAAGACAAAAGACAAAAGAAGACAAGATAGAAAACAACATGTGAATAAGTCTTTTTTGACATAAGAATACATAAATTATGTAAGCATTTATTAGTATTTACTATTCTTTTTTGACTTATCATGTAAGCTATCATAACGACCCGATCTACTGAATCCAAACGCTATGCGGTGCTCATGACCCCGAAGGACCACAAGCTAACCCATGACTGATATATGTACCTATATACTACATAAGATAACATAATAATACAGAAACATGCTCTGAAAGGCCAAAAGGTTCGATCATGAACATAACTGAATAACGTAATATCTGTGTGGGGTAATAGAATACCCAAAACAAAATTGAAGTCTAAAACATGATAATCTGTATCTAGTCTGCATCTAGCCTAAATATAGTCTGCATCTAGTCTAAAAGTCTCTACTGTCTGAAAAATTTAAATAAGGAGTTGATAGGACATGTCCCCAACTAACTCCAACTAACAAGCTAATCAATGAGATACTAGAAAATCATTATATCATTAAAGGATGAGGATTCACTTTTACTCTGACTGCTAAATCTGGAATCTACTGTTGATCTGGAACTCGTGTCTCTGAACCTATGGTGTAACATAAAAAGGAAGCACCATAGCACGATGCATCAGTACATATGTACCGAGTATACATGGGAGGTAAGCTATATACAATGGTTCATATGCATGAATAATGCTAACTGACTGTCTAACATAAACGTGAAAATACATGCATAAACACGTAACTGTAACTGACAACGTGATTTCATAATTTTTGAGTCTGTATATTGATAACGCGACATGCTAGTAATTGTTATGACTGATAACATAAAAGACTATATATGAATAATACTGATAACATGGGTATCTGTATCTGGGTATAACTGATAACGTGGGTGACTGTAGCTAACAGTCTTGAATCTAATGGAACTATCTGAGTTTCATACTGTATCTGAGTTGACTGTATCTAAAAGTCCTGAAATCTGAAAAACTATCTGAGTTCTATTACTGAGACTGATTGACTGTATCTGACAGTCCTGATTTTGTAACATGAAACTATGGGAAGTAGTATCTAACCGATATGCCCTAAAGGTGCTATGATAGCTGAGATGGGGTCCAATCTATACCCAAATTAGAAGGGTGTCAATACCGTCCCACTGGTAAGGACAACATATGATTAACCCTCCTATAACAGGTAACTCTAGCAAAAACGATGGGAACCCTCACATAACAAGTTAAGCCACCTTATCTACCCTCATATAGTAGGCTACAATGTCTCAACCTATGCTGGCTACATAGTTCTGGAATGCAAGGATTGCTTCTAGGAATCACACCCTCGTATAACAGGTGAGTCCCCATCCTTGGGTT